>NW_024396730.1:170779-435569 GCF_004115215.2 Ornithorhynchus anatinus | reverse complement strand
ACACAGGACTCACTGCAGAGCTCTCCTCTGGGTAGGAAGCAGTATAGATAGGGTCTAATGGAAGCAAAATGTCACTGCAACTTCTGCACCAGTCCTGATTGAGACACATCCGGAGTTGAGTGGTGGAACCTGGCCTTAAGAGACACACGTGGATTAGTGAGGGGCCAGGTTCCCTCACCCTGCCCTTTGCCCTGCCCTCTGCTTGTGTCGCCAAACCCTTCAATCTTCTGCAGCTTCTTCTGTCTCATAGCTGGAGAAGGAGAGGTAGAAGATTGCAGACAACATAGGTTTCTTTGACAGACACCATCTTTTTTCCCTCTCCTCCACCAAACATTAAACCTATCATCTGGAGAGGTGAAGGTTAAAGGCAGACCACCTCACTAAAATGACTGCAACAATCTGCCCTTATTTATTTATTTATTTATTTATTCACTTATTTAAATTAATGTCTGCCTCCCCCTCTAGACTGTTAGCTTCTTATGGGCTAGGAATGTGTCTGTTCTGCGGGTACTATCCCAAGGGCTTAGTACAGTGCTCTGCATACAGGAGCACTCCATCAATCCAATTGATTCAGTTTCTGGTACAATACGTACCTTCTATCCTCCCAGCCCACACTGCCATGAACTCGATTTCAGGCAGGAATCTGCACAACTCTGCTTCTCAGAGAGAAATAGGGGAGACACCCTGATCTCCTCCAGATATTAGAATCCACGAACTTCCACAATGAGCCCAAAAGGGTCCCCTCTCCGTAGAGTGAGGCTGTGCAGTGACCCTGTAGTCAGGACTGTAGTCCCAGAGAGGCTTGCCCCATCTATAGAATTAAGGGTCCTGGGTCTTCTCAGTCTCTGGCAAATCAGACAGAACTAGCTTCCTGCACAGAGCCCAGGCCCCTATTCTCCCATGAGTGGCATCCACCTCATCACTCTTCTTCCCCCCATTATTCACACACACACACACACACCACACCTCACACTTCCCTTTGGGAATGCAATGCAGTCCATTCAGTAAGAGGGAAAATCTGGGAGTTGAGTCTGCCCACAGCATAAGAGAGATGGTCCTTGAGACTGAGGAGAAACACTGAGCAACTGTTCTGGAGAGATGTCCCTGGTCCCTGGAACCAGAACCACCCTCAGGTCTGAGAGCAGCAGCCTGCCTGGAGGCACTAATAAGAATTCTGGGCAGCTGTGTCTATTGCCACCTGGTGGCAACAAGCATTGGCCTGAAAGGCTGCCCTTCTCAATAGCCCCAGGGTGAAACTTGCTATTGTTCTGTGAGGCTTCGCCTCTCTCTCACCCCCGGGTGGCACTGATCTTTTTTATGGTGTTTGTGAAGCTCTCACTATGTGCCAGGCACTTTACTAAGCACTGGGATAGGAAGAAGCCCATCAGTTTGGACGTAGTCCACCTCCCACATGGGACTCAAGTCTTAATCTCCATTTTAGAGATGAGGTAACTGAGGCGGCGAAGAAGTGAGTTGACTTGCCTGAGGTCACCCAGAAGACAAGTGGCAGGGACTGGTTTAGGAGCCAGGTCCTTCTGACGCGCAAGCCCGAGCTGTAGCCACAGGGCGACGCTGCTTCTCTCCTAGATGGGGATGCTGGGCGGCCTCGCCACTCTATCGCCACCTGCTGGTACTTTGCTTCAACAGCGCCGGTTCCCTCTTTGGGCCTCCATCTTGTCTATGTCGCCTCTGACTCCTTTTCCACGGTCTCCCTCTAGCCTGGAACTCCCTCCCTCTCCACATAAGCCAGACCACCTTTCTCCCTATCTTCAGAGCATTATTAAGGTCTCAACTCCGCCAACAGGCCTTCTCTGATTAAACCCTCTTCCCCCCCAGCTTCTTTGCCCTTCTGCGTCAACACCCTTGTATCTGTAACCTTTAGACATCCGCTATTTGCCCTGCAGCATTTATGTGCATATCTGTAAACTATGCACTCAGTGTACAGAAGTGCAGTGGGTGTGAGCACACAGGGGGTAGTTAATGGTAATAATAATAATAATGATAAATAATAATTGTGGTATTTCTTTAGCACTTAAAATATGTCAGGCACCGTACTAAGCATTGGGGTAGAAACAAAATAAATTGGGTTGGACGCAGTCCTTGCCCCACATGAAGCTCACGGTCTCAAGACCCATTAGACAAATTAGGTAACTGAGGCACAGAGGAGTGAAGCGACTTGCTCAGGGCCACACAGCAGACAAGTGGCCAAGCCAGGATTAGAACCTTTACCTTTAAACTCTAAGGCCTGTGCTCTAGTCACTAAGGAGAGAAGGAGGTGAAAATATACTGGTGATTACTGAGCGTGGACTGTGTGCTGAGAACAGTTGGATGTGCTGGAGGAGTACGATACTGAGTTATTATGCTATATGTTAAGCACTTACTATGTGCCAAGCTTGTATCTATCTCAGTGCTTGACACATAGTAAGCACTTAACAAATACTGTAATTATTATCATTATTATTATTACCATCATTATTATTAAGCAGACTACTACATCCTGCAGCTCAAAACCCTTACCTAACCCCATCTTCATATTCCCAATATTCCCGTTAGTCATTCTCCAGGAACTGGATGCCCAGAACAATGAAAGATTGGACAGAATTCGACCCCTGCGCTCCTGCTGTAGAACTGAAGTCCACAAGGCTCTAATCTTCAAAGAGGAAAGGGGTGACATGCTAATGCCACCCTGTCCTACTCCTGACACTAGACTTCTCCCTCCCCCACCCCCCAGAAGCCACCACTGTCAAGGCCACAAACACCCCTTCTCTGGGCCTGAAGATATGCAAGATGAGTCTGCAGACAGGTCTGAGGGCAAAGGGAGGTTTGATCCATCAGGAGAATTAAGGGCTCCGGGTCTTCTCCGTTCCACAATCGCGTCAGAAAGAACCAGTTCCCTGCACAGAGTCCCAGTTCCCATTTCCAGTACCAGCCTCTGTGCTGGGGGTGGGAGCCCCCTCCTCTCTCTCTTCTCCTCCTCCGGAGATGAACTTGGAAGCATGGAAATTCAAACACAAACAAATTCATCAACCACAAACATGACCTTTCCTTAGAGGTGGTGGCACAGATCCTGGCTCTGTCACTCCACGAGGATTAGAGTTGGGAAATGCATTGTGGTGGACACAGAGGGGGTCCCCAGTTTGACAGGAGCTACCACTATCACACGCGGCGGGGGTCCCCAGTTATCGACCGGGGTGTGCAGGGCTCCAGGTCTGCTCATTTGGTCAAGCCAAAGCCAGCTCCCTGCACCGAGCCCCAGTTCATGAGTCCAGAACCAGCTTTCCTGCTGACTCTGGCAGCCCCCTCCTCATTACTCTCCCCCAAGCTAACCCCATCTTTCTTGCATGCAAGCACACATGCACACACACATTCCTCTGTGTGGGCGTGAATTACAGAGCTCCATCTTTCAATGGTGGGGTGCGTTTGGGAATTGATGTGACTACCTAAGTGCAGGGGAATAAACCTCAAGGGTGGAGAGTTGTGATGAGCTGCAACTGCAGACAGAGCAGTAGCCTGTAGGATTCTCCCCTTGGTCATCCAGCCCCAACCTGCAGCGTTCTGGAGGAGAAGATCTGTGGGGCTTTCCTTCTCCTGGGCTTAGAGCCGACTGGGCCCAGAATCAGGGATCTTCTAACTCACCATAAATGCCTCCTCTGAAGATGGGGAAGAGGATCCTCAGTCTCATGCGAGAGAGGCAACACTGGAACCCTCCATCCAGCTAATTAATTAAGCCAGTTAATTTCCCCCTGCACTGCACTTAGCAGGTCATCAGGTATTTCGATTCTGCTGCTTTGGATGCTTCTGCTGACACGAGCTGAGTTGGTAATTGTCAGTTTTCTAAAGTCAAACAGGCCCTGACTCTGTAGCGAACAAGCCATGAACATCAGGAAAAGTCCTTTGGCATCAGGTTCATGGAACAGGCGACCAGGTGATGATGCCAAAGACTCTTCCCGTGAATTAATCAGTGATGAGCTCCACTCGGGGAGTCCAACAGACACACAATTCCCCCAGGCTTTAGGAACTGGATCAATCAAATCAATGGAATTTATTGGGCACGTACTTGGTGTACAGCAGTGGACTAAGAGCTTGGGAGAGGACAATATAACAGAGTCGGTAGATATGTTCCCTGCCCACAATGAGCTTACAGCTTAGAGGGATGGTCTAGAGTCAATCAGTAGTACTTATTGAGGGGTTACTGTGTGCTGAGCACTGGACTGAGTGCAAGGGATAGAACGATACAATAAAGTCGGGAGACATGTTCCCTGTCCACAATGAGCTTACCCAGATGTTTGTAGCAGAAAAGCGGATGAGACATGATTTCAAGTTCTCTTCAGTGAGAAGTAAAACTCTCATTCCACCTTTCTGAATGCTCCTTTTGTTCCAGTGGGATTTGTTAAGCCCTTTATTATGTGCCTGGCTTTGCTTTAAGTGCTGGGGCAGATATGAGCTGATCAGGTTGGACAAAGTCCATGTCCCACATGGGGCTCACAATCTTAATCCCTTTTTTAAGCTGGTGAGGGCAGGGAATATAAGATTGGATTAACCAGTATCTACCCCAGCATTTAATTCTGGAGTGGCCGTGGTATTTGTTAAGTGCTTACCATGTACCATGCACTGTTTGAAGCGCAGAAGTAGATACAAGCTAATCAGGTTGTATACAGTCCATGTCCCACGTGGAGCTGACAGTCCTTATCCCCATTTTACAAATGAGGTGACCGAGGTAGAGGGAAGTGAAGGGACTTGCTCAAGGTCACACAGCAGACAAATGGCAGAACTGGAATCAGAGGCCAGGTCCTTCTGACCCCCGGGCCCAGACTCTCTGTGTTAGGCCACACTGCTTAGCACTTAAATATCGTTATAATAACAATAATGACATGGCTTCAGCTACCATGTCAGTATGAATGACTCCCAAATCCATCTCTCCAAACATCTGCCGCTTGAGAGTGGGAAAGGCTTGTTCATTCCCAACAGTATTTTCAAATCATCAATGATGATTCCATTCTAATATTATCCCCTCTCTATAATTTATATTAATGTCTGTCTCCCCATCTAGACTGTAAGCTCGTTGTAAGTGGGGAACCTGTTTCCAACTAAGATGTACTGGACTCCCCCAAGTATTTTGTACAGTGCCCTGCACACAGTAAGTGCTCGATACCTTTGATTGATTGTGAGCTTATCGTGATTTTATAACAATTATAATGCTTCCACAAAGATTTGGATAGACTCTCTGCAGCATCCAGAAATCCCAGCATCCAAAAAAGTGACTATAATAGGGATATTTTGCCATTCAAAATTGGAACAAATAAAAGTAATCGGAAGTCATGGTATTAGCTCCACATGGGACAGGGCCTGTGTTCAACTCGATTTGCTTACTTCCATCCCATCTCCTGGTACAGAGCCTGGCACATAGTAAGTGCTTAACTAATGCCCATATTATTAATAATGAAAATAATAATAATGAAATGGTAATTCAATACCTCTTCCCACTTCTTTTTATACTGTAAGTTCCATGTGGGACAGGGACTGAGCCTGACCTGATTATCTTGATTCTACCCAGGGCTTGGTACAGTGCTGGGCACATAGTGGGCATTTAACAAATGCCACCAAAACTATTATTATGCAGGTGGGGTTGGGAGCCGGCTAGCTGGTTCTCAACAAATTTTTGTCCTCTCTCTCCTTCCCCCTGCCTTGTTAACTAGAGGAGTGTGGTTTGGCTCCACAGACTGGATCTGGTCAAGAGGCCACTTCTCTTCTTTCCTTCTACATCCCAGCCCACACACTCTGCTTCTCTGGTGCTAACTTTCTCTCTGTGCCTCCATCTACCCTGTCTCGCCGCCGATCCCCTGGCCCACGTCCTACCTCCTGCCCGGAACGCTTCAATATGACCGATTGATTCATTTGATTGATTTGGGCCTCCCTCCTCAAATCCGCCAATCTCTCTTTCTCCCTTCAAAGCCCTACTGAAGGGGCACCTCCTCCAAAAGGCCTTCCCAGACTAAGCCCCACTTTTCCTCAGCTCCCATTCCCTTCTGTGTCACCATGACTGGAGCAACTTTGTTCTTCCCCCCCGTCCCTGCCCCTCAGCCCTTATGAATAAATCTATATTTGTATTTATATATACTGATGTCTAATTGCTGGTATTGATGTTTTCCCCTCGCCCCCCTAACACACACACACACACACACACACACACACACACACACTCACTGTGAGCCTGTGGTGGGCAGGAATTGTCTCTATTGCTATATAGTACCTCCCAAGCACTTAGTAAAGTGCTCTGTTTACAGTTAGCGCTCAATAAAAATTAACGAATGAAATTTATGCAGACCAATTTACCAAGCGCTTGGGAGAGTTTAATGGATCTGGTAGACAAGATCCCTGCCTTGGAGTGTCTTACATGTTAGTGGGGAAGGCAGACAGTAAAAGAAAATTAAAGGTAAGCAGGATTTCAGGGGCACAAGTGCATTTCTGTGTGAGCAAGCAGCCGCACACATGTGCTCTTGAGCGCTATCTCTGCATGAGTGTGTACTTGTGTATTTTGAGTTGTCTGTTTTGGGGTGCTTGCCTATGCATATGCCCGCATATGGTGTCTCCGTTCCCTGTGTGTGTGTGCCTGGTGAATATTCCCTGTCATGGGCCTGGGAATCAGGTCTGGGGTTCTAATCACAACTCTAATCCTTGGTTGCTGTATGGCCTTGGGCAAGTCACTTTACTGTGTCTTTTCTTATCTGTAAAATGGCAATTAAGACAGAGAGCCCCATCTGGGACAGGGACTGTGTCCAACCTGAATTGCTTGTGTTCCACCCCCCCCCACCCCACCATTTGGTATAGTGCCTGGCACATCGTGGGTACTTAAATACCACAATTAATCCCAACTCTACCATTTGTCTACTGTGTGATCTTGGGCACATGACAACTTCTTTGGGCTTCAGTTGTCTTATCTGTAAAATGGAGATGGAGACTGGGTGCCCGCTATGGGGCAGGGACTGTGTCCAATCCCAATGGCTGTGTCTTTATCCAACCTCTTGCTGCAGTGCCTGACATGCTAAACGCTTAACACATACCACAATTATTATTATTATTACTATTACTATTAAAAACCGAGTTAGTAGACATATTCCTTGCCCACAAGGAGTTGGCACCAAGGGGAGACGGACATGAATATAAATAAAGGATGGACATCCTAGCACTTAGGCACTTAATACTCCAATTATTGTGCTTATTATTATTAGAAAAGGGGGAGGGGAAGCCATAAAGATTGAGGCATACCACTAAGTCACACAGCAAGTCACTTAGGTCACTTCGATATGACGGATTGATCCACTAGACTAACTGGGTAGTGGAACCTGGGACAACCTCCAATCTGAGCCCCTGCCCACCTCCAACCCATTCTACCCCATCCCTCTCTCTTGGGCCTAGAGGGTCCTGCCTTCTGCCCTAGCCCTGCCCACGAAAGTACATAGGGGCAGGGAGAAATCTGAGACCCTCCAGCTTATGAGAGCCACATTCCTCTAGAGACCCTGAGTCTGGGTAGGGGGAGAGAGATGGAGAAAAAGAGGGTGACATCAACCCCCAAACATGCAAGGCAAAAGCTGGGGGCCCCAAACTGGAAAGAAAAGGTTTCAGGGCCACACATGCAAGCCAAAGATTTGTGGGGGACAAACCTGCAAGGAAAAGGCTGCGGGGCCCAAACTGGAATGAAAAGCATTCGGGGCCAAACCTGCAAGGCAAAGGCTGTGGGGCCCAAATTGGAACCAAAAGGGTTTGGGACCAAAGCTGCAAGACAAAGACTGGGGGTGGAAACCTGCAAGGCAGAGGCTGTGGGGTCCAAACCTGAACAAAATGGGTTCGGGGCCAAACCTACAAGGCAAACTCTAGGGTGCCCAAACTGGAAGTAAAAGGGTTCTTGGACAAACCTGCAAGGCAAAGGCTGCCGGGCCTGAACTTAAACAAAAGGGTTCAGGTCCAAATCTGCAATGAAAAGGCTGCGAGGCCCAAACCTAAACGAAAAGGGTTCAGGGACAAAGCTTCAAGGCAAACTCTGGAGGGGCCAAACTAGAACAAAAAGAGGTGGGAGCCAAACCTGCAAGGCAAAGGCTGCAGGGCCCAAACCTGAACGAAAAGGGTTCGAGGCCAAACCTGCAAGGAAAAGGTTGGGGGGATAAAGCTGCGTGGCAAAGTTTGCGGGGCCGAAACTGGAACCAAAAGGGGTCGGAGCCAAACCTACAAGGCAAAAGCTACAGGGCCCAAACTGAAATGACAAGGGATTGGGGCCATAGCTGCAAAGCGAAGGCTGTGGGGCCCACACCTGAACTAAAAGTGTTTGGGAACAAACCTGCAAGGCAATCTCTGGGGGGACCAAACTGGAACAAAAAGGGTTGGGAACCAAACTAGCAAGGTAAAGGCTTTGGGGCCCAATCCTGAATGAAGGAAAAGGGTTCAGGGCCAAACCTGCAAGGCAAAGATTGGGTGCCCAAACTGGAAAGAAAAGGGTTCAGAGCCCAACCTGCAAGGCAAAGGCTGTGGGGACTAAACTGGAAACTAAAGCATTGGGGTCCAAACCTGCAAGGCAAGGGCTGAGTAGCCCAAACCTGAAAAAAAGGGTTCGGGGCCAAACTTTCAAGGCAAAGATTAGGGGGATAAACAAGCAAGGCAAAGGTTCTGGGGCCCAAATTGGAACCAAAAGTGTTGCAGCCTAAACTAAATTTTCTCTTGGCTAACTTTTTCCCCTGGCCTAACCCTTTCCCCTAGTCTAACCACTTTCCATAGCCTAAACCATTTCCCTTAAACTAGCCTTTACACCTAGCCTAACCTTTTCCCATAGCCTAACCTTTCCCTTCACCCAACATTTTCCCTTGCCTAACCTTTTCCCCTTGCTTAACCTTTTCCCCTTGCCTAACCTTTCCCCTCGCCCAACTTTTTCCCTTGCCTAACCTTTTCCCCTCAACCAGCCTTTACCCCTAGCCTAACCTTTTCCTCTAGCCTAAACTTTTTTCCTAGTGTAACCTTTTTCCCTGGCCTACTCTTTTCCCCAGGCCTAACTTTTTCCCTTAACTAAACCTTTTCCCCTAGTCTAACAATTTCCCCTAGTCTTACCTCTTCACCTAGACTAACTTCTTCTGTTGACCTAAACTTTTCCCTTGCCTAACTTTCTCCCTGGCCTAACCTTTTCTTCTGTCCTAAACTTTTCCCTTAGCCTAACATTTTCCCCTAGCCATTTTCTCCAATGCTAAAATTTTCCCTTAACCTAACCTTTTCCCCAAACCAAAGCATTTCCCATAACCTAGCCTTTTCCCCTAGCCTAACTTTTTCTCCTTGGCTAGTGTTTTCCTTGGCCTAACTTTTCCTCTAGCCTAATCTTTCCCCTGGCCTAATCTTTTCCTCTAGCCTAAACCTTTCCCTTGGCCTAACCTATTCCCCTTGCCTAACTTTTTCCCCTAGCCTAATCTTTTCCCCTAACTTAACCATTTCCCATAGCCTAATGTTTTCTCTGCTCTAACCTTTTCCCTTAGTGTAACATTTTCCCCTTACCTGATCTTTTCGCGGCTTTAATCTTTTTCCCTAGCCTAACCCTTTCGCCTAGCCTTAACATTTCCCCTATTCTAACATTTTCCCCTAGGCTAACCTTTTCCCAAGGCCTAACCTTTTCCCCTAGCCTAACCTTCTCCCCCAGCTGAACTCTTTCTCCTAGCCTAAGATTTTCTCTTAACCTAACATTTACAACTAGGTTAGGCTAGGGGAAGGGTTTGGGAAGGGGAAAGGCTAGGCCTAGCCTTTCCCCTTCCCAAACCCTTCCCCTAGCCTAACCTTTTCCCCTATTTCTAATTTTTCCCCTAGGCTAACCATTTCCCCTAGGCTAACCATTTCCCCTAGCCTAACCTTTTCCCCTAGCCTAACCTATCCCCTAGTCTACTCTTTCCCCTAACCGGGGTCTTCACCCAGCCTAACATTTTCTGCTAGCCTAAGCTTCACCCTGACCTAAACGTTTCCCCCAGACTAAACCTTTCCCCTAGCCTAACTTTTTCCCCTGGCCTAACCTTTTCTCCTAGTGTAATGTTTTCCCCTAACCCAACCTTTTCGCCTGTCCTAACCTTCTCCCAGCCTAACCTTTTCCCCTATCCTTAACTGTTCCTCTGGCTTAACCTTTTCCCCTAGTCTAACCTTTCCCCTAGCCTAATGTTTTTGCCTAGCTTAGCCTTTTACCTTGGCCTGTCCTTTTCCCTGACCTAACTCTTTAACCCAGCTTTACCTTTTCCCTTGGCCTAACATTTTCCCCTGGCCTATCCTTTTCCCCATAGCCTAACCTTTTCCCGTGGCCTAATCTCTTCCCAAGCCTTACCTTTTCCCTTAGCCTAAACCTCTCCCTTAGCCTAATCTTTCCTCCTAGCCTAACCTTTTACCCTAGCATAACCTTTTCCCTTAGCCTAAGCTTTTCCCCTAACCTAACCTTTACAACCAGTCTAACTTTTTCCCAAAGGTTTAACTTTCCCCTGGCGTAACCTATCCCCCTGGCCTAACCTTTTCCCCTAGCATAACCTATTCCCCAACTTCAACTTTTCCCATGGCCTAACATTTTCCCTAGCCTAACCTTCCTCCTAACCTAAACTTGACACCTTGTCTAACCTTTTCCCATAGCCTAAGCTTTCCCCTTGTCTAAGCTTTTGCCCTAGCCTAACTTTTTCTGGTAGCCTAACCTTTTCCCATAGCCTAACCTTTCCTCTTGCCTAACCATTTCCTCTAGCCTATCCTTTCCCCAGCCTATTCTTTTCTCCTAGCCTAAACTTTCCCCCTGGCCTTTCCTTTTCCCTGCCCTAACCTTTTCTCCTTGCCTAAGATTTCGATGACTTAAGCTTTTCCCTGGACTAACTTTTTCCCCTAGCCTAAACCTCTCCCCTAGCTTAATCTTTTCCCCTAGACTAATCCTTTCCCCATGCCTAGTCTTTACCCCTAGCCTAACCCTTTCCCCTAGCCTAAGCTTTTCCCCTAACCAAACCTTTACAACTAGGCTAACCTGCTTTTCCCTTAACCTAACCTTTACACCTAATCCAACTTTTTCCCGAAGGCTTAACTTGCCCCTGACCTAATCTTTTCCCCTAGCCTAACCTATCCCCCTGGCCTAACCTTTTCCCCTAGCATAACCTATTCCCTGGCTTCAACTTTTCCTATGGCCTAACCTTTTCCCCTGGCCTATCCTTTTCCCTAGCCTAACCTTTCTCCTAACCCAAATTTTACACCTTGCCTAACCTTTTCCCATAGCCTGACCTTTCCCCTTGCCTAAACTTTTCCCCTAGCCTAAACCTCTCCCCTAGCTTAATCTTTTCCCCTAGCCTATTTTTTTCCCTAGCCTAACCCTTTCCCCTAGCCTCAGCTTTTCCCCTAAACTAATCTCTACACTTAGCCTAACCTGCTTTTACCCTAACCTAATCTTTACACCTAGCCTAACCTTTTCCTGAAGGCTTAACTTTCCTAACCTTTCCCCCAGCCTAACTTTTGCCCCTAGCATAACCTTTTCCCTGACTTAAACTTTTCCATGGCCTAACCTTGTCCTCTGGCCCATCCTTTTCCCTAGCCTAACCTTACCCCTATCCTAAATTTTACCTCTTGCCTAACCTATGCCTTCCTGGCCTGGCCCCGAGGCCTTCGCGTTCCAGGATTGACTCCCCCTCTTTTGCCTTCCAGGTTGGACCCCTCGGCCTTTGCCTTCCTGGCCTGGCCCTAAAGTCTTCTTGTTCCAGGTTCGGCCCTGCCGCCTTTGCTTTCCCGGCCTGGGCCCAAACACTTCTGGTTCCAGGTAGGGCCTACCCACCTTTGCCTTCCAGGTTGCCCCCTCCCCCCAACTAACTCCCCGGCCTTTGCCTTCCAGGCCCCTCCTTGTTTGGCCCTGAACCTTCTCATTCCATGTTTGACTCCCCCCACCTTTGCCTTCCTTGTTTGGCCCTGAACCCTTCTCATTCCAGGTTTGACCCCCTAGATTTTGCCTTCCAGGTTGGAGCACACACACACCCCCTCCCCCGGCCTTTTCCCTCCAGGCTTGGCCCCAAAGCCTTCTTGTTCCAGGTAGGGCCCTCCCCCAAACTTTGCCTTCCAGGCCTAGCCCAGATCCATTCTTTTTCCAGGTTTAGCACCCCTGCCTTTGCCTTCTGGGTTGGGCCTCTCTACCTTTGCCTTCCAGGCCTAGTCCCAAACCCTTCTAGTTGCAGATTTGCCTTCCTGACCTGGTTCCCAGCCTATGCCTTCCAGGCCTGGCCACAAACACTTCTTGATCGCGGTTGGGTAACCCCACCTTTGCCTTCCCGGTCTGGCCCCTAACCCATCTAGTTCCATCTTGGGCACCCCCAGCCTTTGCCTTCCAGTTTTGGGCCCTCCCTGGCCTTTGCCTTCCAGGTTGGACCCCCACCCCCCGGCCTTTTCCTTCCAGACCTGGCCACGAAACCTTCTCATTTCAGGTTGGGCCCCCCAGCATTTGTCTTCCCGGCCTGGCCCTGAAGGCTTGTCAGTCCAGGTTTGGCTCCCCAGCCTTTACCTGGCAGGCCTAGCCCCAAATCCTTCTCGTTCCAGATTTGGCTCCCCCTCCTTTGCCTTCCAGGCTGGAATCCCCAACCTTTTCCTTCCAGTCATGGTCCTGATCCCTTCTCATTCCATGTTGGGCCCCTCCCACCTTTGCCTTCTTGGCCTGGTCCCTAATCCTTTTCATTCCAAGTTTGCCCCCAATGACTTTGCCTTCCCTGCCTAGCCCCGAAAGCTTCTTGTTCCAGTTTTGGCCCTGAACCCCTCTGTTCCAGGTTTGCCCCCCCTGCCTTTGCCTTCCAGGCCTGACCCGAGCCTTTCTTGTTCCAGGTTTTTCACCCCAGCCTTTGCCTTCCAGGTTTGGCCCTGAATCCTTCTCGTTCCAGGTTTGGCCCCCTGCCTTTGCCTTCTGGGTTGGGCCCCCCAGCGTTTGCCTTCCTGGCCTGGCCCTGAACCCTTCTCATTCCAGGTTTGGCCCTGAACCCTGCTTGTTCCAGGTTTGGCCCCCAGCCTTTCCCTTTCAGGTTGGGCCTCCCCACCCCCAGCCTTTGTCTTCCAGGCCTGTCCGGAGCATTTCTTGTTCCAGGTTGGGCACCCCGGCCTTTGACTTCCAGGCCTGGCCCCAACCCTACTTGTTCCAGGTTTGGCTCCCTACCTTTGCCTTCCAGGTTTGGCCCCCCACCTTTGCCTTCAGGATTGCACCCCCTGCCTTGCCTTTGCCTTCCAGGCCTTTCCCCAAACCCTTCTCATTCCAGATTTGCCCTGCCACCTGGCCTTTGCCTTACAGGCTTAGTCCTGAACACTTCTCGTATCAAGTTTGGACCCCCAGCTTTGCCTTTCAGGCCTGGCCTCGATCTCTTCTTGTTCCAGGTTTGGAGCCCCCACCTTTGTCTCCGGATGTAGCCCCGAACCTTTCTCATTCCAGGTTTGGCCGCCCAGCCTTTTCCTTTCATGTTGGACCCCCCTCTCCTTTGCCTTCTAGGCCTGTTCCCAAACCCTTCTCATTCCTGGTTGGATCTCCCTGCATTTGCCTTCCAGGTTTGGTCCCCGGCCTGGCCCGGAACCCTTCTCGTTCCAAGTTGGGCACCCCCACCTTTGCCTTCCAGGTTAGGCCTCCCTGCCTTTGCTTTCCAGCTTTGGATCCCCACCTATCCCTTCTCGTTCCAGATTTGGCCCCACTGCCTTTGCCTTTCAGGCCTGGCCCCGAACTTTTCCCTTTACAGGTTTGGCCCCCACGCCTTTGGCTTCCCAGTATGGTCCCTAAGCCTTAGCGTTACAGGTTTGCCAACTCCCCACCCTTTGCCTTCCTGGTCTGGCCCCGAAGGATTCATGTTCCAGGTTTGGTCCCCTGGCCTTTGCCTTCCCGGCCTGGCCATGAAGTGTTCTCATTCCAGGTTGGGCCCTCTTCACTTTTGCCTTCCAGGCCTGGCCACAAACCTTTCTCTTTCCAGGTTTGTTCCCCCTGGCTTTGCCTTCCAGTCCCGGACCGCCCCCGCATTTGTCTCCCAGGCCTGGCCCCGAACTTTTCTCGTTCCAGGTTGGGGTTCCCAGCCTTTGCCTTCCAGGCCTGGCCACGAATCCTCCTTGTTCCAGGTTTGGCCACCCCCGCCTTTCCTTTCCCTTTTGGATCGCCCACCCCGTGCCGCGTTTTCTTTACAGGCCTGGCCTGAATCCTTCTCCTTCGAGTTTGGACCCCGCCCGTGCCACCTTTGCCTCCCCATTTGGGCTCCCCCGAACTTTGCCTTCCAGATTTGGCCCTGAACCCTTCTTGTTCCAGGTTGGGGGCCCTCCCGCATTTGCCTTTCAAGTTGGACCCCACACTTTTGCCTTGCAAGCCTGGCCCTGAAGCATTCACATTCCAGGTTTGGCCCCCCAGCCTTTGCCTTCCCGGCCTAGCCCTGAAGCATTCTCATTCCAGGTTTGCCCCAGACAGCCTTTGCCTTCCATGCCAGGCCCTGAATCCTTCTTGTTCCAAGTTTGGCCCCCCACCTTTTTATTTCAGGTTGGACCCCTCCCCGCGACTTTGCCTTCCAGGCCTGGTTCTGAAACCTTCTCTTTCCAGGTTAGACCCCCGCCCCCGCCCCACCGCCTTTGTCTTCCAGGTTTGGCCGCCCTGCATTTGCCTGCCAGGTTGGGCCACCTCCGCATTTGCCTTCCCGGTCAGGCCTCGAACCCTTCTCGTTCCAGGTTTGGCACCCCCAGCCATGCCTTCAAGGTTGGATTTCCCCCCTTTTTCGTTCCGGGCCTGGCCCCAAACCCTTCTCATTCTAGGTTCCCCCCCCCCCGCGCCTTGGGCACCCCCATCTTTGCCTTCCAGACCTGATCTGAATACTTCTCTTTTCAGGATTGGCTCCCCCGCTTTTGCCTTCCAGATTTAGCCTTGAACCCTTCTTGTTCCAGGCTTGCCCTCCTCCCCCCTGCTTTTGTCTTCTGGGTTGGGGCTCCCGGTCTTTGCCTTCCAGGTCTGGCCACGAACCCTTCTCATTCCAGGTTTGACCCTCGTCTTTGCCTTCCAGGTTGGACTCCCCTTCCTTTGCCTTCCAATCCTGATCCTGAACCCTTCTCATTCCTGGTTTGCCCCCCACATCACCTTTTCCTTTCAGGTTGGACCGCTCACCCCGGCCCCCCACGCCTTGCCGCTTAGCCTTCCAGACACAGAAGCCTTTTCCCCTAGCCTTTCTTGTTCCAGGTTGGCCTCTCCCGACCTATGCCTTCAAAGTTTGGCCTCCCTGCATTTGTCTTCCAGGTCTGGCCCCAAACCCTTCTCGTTCCAGGTTTGCCGCGTCCCGCTGCCCCCCCCCCCGGTTTTGCTTTCCAGGCCTGGCCACAAAATATCTTCTCGGTCCAAGTTTGGTCTCCGTGCATTTTCCTTCCAGGCTGAGTCCAAACGCTTCTCTTTCCTGGTTGCCCCCCCCACCTTTGCCTTCCAGGCCTAGTCCCGAATCCTTTTTGTTACAGGTTTGGCCCCCATGCCTTTGCCTTCCTAGACTGGCAACTGAAGACTTCTCGTTCCAATTTTAGCCCCCGAGTCTTTTTTTTCCCAGCCTGGCCCCAAAGCCTTCACGTTCCAGATTTGCCGCCCCCAGCCTTTGCCTTCCCTGTCTGGCCCCGAAGCATTCACGTTCCAGGTTTGGCCCCCCTGGTCTTTGCCTTCTCAGCCTGGCCACGAAGCCTTTTTGTTCTAGATTGGGTTCACCCCAGCTTTTGCCTTCCAGGCCTGGCCACGAACACTTCTCTTTCCAGATTTGTTCAGGGAGAAAGGCTAGGGGTAAAGGTTAGTCTCGGAGAAATGTTTAGGCTAAGAGAAAAAGTTAGGTCAGGGAAAAGGTTAGACTATGGGAAATGGATAAGCAAGGGGAAAAGCTTAGGCCAGGGGAAAGATTTTGTAAGGAAAAGGTTAGGTTAGTGGAAATTTTTAGGCTAGGGGAAAAGGTTAAGTCAGGAAAAAGGTTAGGCTATGGAAAATAGGCTAGGGGAAAAGGTTACACTAGGGGAAAGGCGAGGCTAGGTGATAAGGTTAAGCCAGGGAGACGTTAAGCTAAGGGAAAACTTTAGACTAGGGGAAAAGCTGAAGCCAGGGAAAATCTTAGGCCAGCAAGGAAGAGGTTAGGGCAGGGGAAAAGATTAGGGTAGGGGAAATGTTACATCAGGGAAAATGTTAGGCTAGGACAAAAGGTTAGGTGAAGGCAAAAGTTTAGGCTAGAGGAAAGGTTAGGTGAGGGGAAAGGTTGGGCAAGGGGGAAAGGTTAAGATATAGGAAAAGGTTAGGATAAGGCAAAAGGTCAGGCTAGGGAATAGGTTAAAATGTGGGAAAATGTCAGAATGTGGGAAATTGATAACCTAGGGAAAAAGGTTATGCAAGAGAAAAATATTAGGCTAGGGGAAAGATTAAGCTAGGGCAAACATGAGGTTAGGGGAAAGTTTTAGGCTGGGGAGAATGTCCGGGTAGGGGAAAAGGTTAGGAGAGGGAAAAAGGTAGTCTAGGGGAAAAGGTTAGGCTAGGGGAAAGAATAGGCTAGGGGAAAGGTTAGGCTAGGGGAAAACATTAGTCTAGGTGAAACGTTAAGGTTAGGGGAAAGGTTTAGGCAGGATAAAAGTTTAGGCGGGGGAAAAGGTTAGACGGGGGAAACAGGCCAGGAGACACGGTTAGCTCAGGGAAAAGGAGATGCCAAGTTAAAAGGTTATTCTAGGCAAAAATGTTAGGTTAGGGGAAAGGATAGGCTAGGGGTCAGGTTAAGCTTTGGGAAAAGATTAGGCCATGGGAAAAGGTTAGACTAGAGGTTAGTCTAAAGGAAAAGGTTAGGCTAGGTGAAATGGTTAGGTCAGGGAAATAGGTTAGGTCAGGGAAATGGATAGGCCAAGGGAAATGGTTAAGCTAGGGGAAAAGGTTAGGCTAGGGGAAACGTTCGTTTAGGGGAAGATATTAGACATGGAGAGAATGTTGGGGTAAGAGAAAAGGTTTGACTAGTGTAAAATGTTAGGCCCTGGAAAAATTTAGTCCAGGGGAAAAAGTTAGGCCTGGGGAAAGGTTAGGCTGGGGAAAAGCTTGGGCCAGGAGAAATGGTTAGGCCAGGGGAAACATTTACATCCAGGGAAAAGGTTAGGCTAGGGGAAAAAGTTATATCAGGGGAAAGGATAGGCCAAGCGAAAAGGTTAGTCTATGAAAAAACATTTGGCTAGGGGAAAGGTTAGGCTATGGGAAAAGGTTAGGCCAGAGGAAGAGGGTAGGCTAAGACAAAAGGTTAGGCCAGGGGAAAAGGTTAGGCTAGGGGAAAAGGTTAGTCTAGGGGAAAATGTTAAGCCAAGGGCAAAGGTCAGGCTAGGCAAAAAAGTTAGGCTGGGGAAAGGTTAGGCTAGGGGAAAAGCTAGGCCAGGCAAAAAGTTAGACTAGAGGAAAAGGTTAGGCCAGGGGAAAGGTTTAGGTTGGGGAAAGCGTTAGGCTATGGGAAAGATTTAGGTTAGGTGAAAAGCTTAGGCCGGGGAAAAGGTTAGGCTAGGGGATAAGGTTAGACCGGGGAAAATTTGAGCCAGAGGAAAGGGTTAGGCCAGCGGAAAGGTTTAGGCACAGGGAAAAGGTGAAGATAAGGGTAAAAGTTAGGCCAGGGGAATAGGTAAAACTAGGGGAACGGTTAGGCTAAATGAAAGAATAGGATAGGGAAAATGATAGGCTAAGGGAAAAGTTTAGGCTAGGGGAAAAGTTTAGGCTAGGGGAAAATGTTAGTACAGGGAGAAGGTTAGGCTAGCAGAAAAGGTTAGCCTAGCATAAAGATTGGGGTAGGGGGCAGGTTATTGTATGGGAAAAGGTTAGGCAAGGGGAAAGGTTTAGGCTAGGGGAAAAGGTTAGGCGAGGGGAAAGGTTAGGCTAGGGGAAAATGTTAGGTGAGGGAAAAGGTTCAAGCTAGGGGAAAATGTTAGGTGAGGGGAAAAAGTCAGGCTAGGGGAAAAGGTTAGGCTAGGGGAAAAATAAGGCTGGGGACATATTAGGTTAGGGGAAACGTTAGGTTAGGGGAAAATATTAGTCTAAGGGAGAAAGTTGGGGAAGGGGAAATGGTTAGGAGGGGGAAATGGTTAGAACAGGGAAAAGGTTAGGTCATGGGAAATGATAGGGAAAGGGAAAAGGTTAGGCTAGGATAAAGGTTAGGCTAGGTGTCAGCTAAGGCCATGGGAAGTGGTGAGGCCAACGGAATAGGTTTGGCCAAGGGAAGAGGTTAGGGTAGGGGAATAGGTTAGGCCAGGGGAAAAGGTTAGGCCAGGGGAAAAGTTTAGGACAGGGGAAAATGTTAGGCTTCGGGAAAAGATTAGGCAAGGTATAAAGTTTATGTTAGGGGAAAGATTAGGCTAGGGAAAAGGATAGTCCAGAGGGAAAGGTCAGACCAGGGGGAAAGGTAAGCCTTTGGAAAAAGGTTAAGCTATGTGTAAAGGTTAGGTGAGGGGAAAAGCAGGTTAGGCTATGTGTAAAGGTTAGTTGGTGTAAAGGTTAGGTAGGGGAAAAGCTTGGGCTAGGGGAAAGGGCTAGGCTAGGGTATAAGGTTAGGCTATGGGAAAAAGTTAGGCCAGGGTAAAGGTTTAAACCTTGGGAAATGGTTAGGCTAAGGGAAAAGGTTAGACCAGGGGAAAAGCTTACGCCAGGGGGGTAGGTAAGTCTTCAGGAAAAAAAAAACTCCTCCCTCTTGGCTTCAAAGCTTTCCATCACCTTCCCCCCTCCTACCTCACCTCCCTTCTCTCTTTCAACTGCCCACCCCATACACTCCGCTCCTCTACTGCTCACCTCATCACTGTCCCCCGTTCATGCCTATCATGCCGTCGACCCCGGCCCACATCCTACCGTTGTCCTGGAATGCCCTCCCTCCTCACATCTGCCAAACTAACTCTTTTCCCCTCTTCAAAGCCCTACTGAGAGGTTACCTCCTCCAAGGGGCCTTCCCAGTCTGAACTCCCCCCCTCTCCCTCCCCTCCCTACCTCACCCTCTGCTCATCCCCCTTCTCCCCTTCCCCTCGCCTCAGCACTGTCCTCATTTGTATATATTATTTATTACCCTATTTATTCTGTTAACGAGGTGTACATCCCCTTGATTCTATTTATCATGATAATGTTATCTTTTTTTTGTTCTGTTTTGCTTTGCTGTCTGTCTCCCCCGATTAGACTCTGAGCCCATCAGTGGGCAGGGAAATGTCTCTATCTGTTGCCGAATTGTACATTCCAAGCGCTTAGTACAGTGCTCTGCACATAGTAAGCGCTCAATAAATATTATTGAATGAAAAGGTTAGGCTAGGTGTAAAGTTTAGGTTAGAGGAAAAGCAATTAGGCTAGGTGTAAAGGTTAGGTTCAGGGAAAAGCTTAGACTAGGGGATAGGGTTAGGCTAGGGGAAAAGGTTAGGCTGGCAAAAAGCTTAGGTCATGGAAAAGATGAGGCCAGGGGAAAAGGTTAGGCTGGGGAAGGTTAGGCTATGGAAAATGGTTGGTCTGGGGAAAAACATTAGGTCAGGGAAAAAGTTAGGCTATGGTAAACTGTTAGGCTAGAGGAAAAGGTTACACTAGGGGAAAAGGTTAGGCCAGGGAGAAAGTTAGTCTTGGGGAAAAGGTTAGTCTCGGGGAAATGTTTTGGCTAGGGGCAAAGGTTAGGCCCGGGAAAAGGTTAGACTATGGGAAATGGATAAACAAGAGGAATAGCTTAGGCCAGGGGAAAGATTATGCAAGGGAAATGTTAGGCTAGAGGAAATGTTTAGGCTAGAGGAAGAGGTTAAGTCAGGGAAAACGTTAGGCTATGGTAAATGGTTAGGCTAGGGGAAAAGGTTAGCCCAGGGAGAAGGGTAGAGTAGGGGAAAACAGGCCAGGGGAAAAACCTAGGCCATGGAAAAGCTTAGGCCAGCCAAAAACGTTAGGGCAGGGGAAAAGTTTAGGGCATGGGAAAGGTTTAGGGTAAGAGAAAATGTTACATCAGGGATAATGTTAGGCTAGAGCAAAAGGCTAGGTGAGGGGAAAGGTTAGGTGAGGGGAAAGGTTAGGCGAGAGGAAAGGTTAGGCGAGGGGAGAGGTTAAGCAAGGGGGAAAGGTTGGGCAAGGGGAAAGGTTGGGAAAGGGGGAAAGTTTGGCGAGGGGAAAGGTTAGGCAAGGGTAAAATTTTAGGTGAGGGAACAGGTTAGGCTACAGAAAGTGATTAAGCAAAGAATAAAGTTTATCTTAGGGAAAAGGTTAGGCTAGGGAAAAGGTTAGGCCAGGGGGAAAGGTAAGCCTATGGGAAAAGGTTAGGATAGGTGCAAAGGTTAGGCTGGGGAAAATGCAGGATAGGCTAGGTGTAAATGTTAGGTTAGGGGAATAGTTTGGGCTAGAGGAAAAGGTTAGGACATGGGAAAGGTTTAAGTCAGGGAATAGGTTAGGCCAGGTGGCAAGGTTAGGCCAGGGGGCAAGTTTAGGCTGGGGGAAAGGTAAGCAGTTGGGAAAAGGTTAGGCTAGGTGTAAAGGTTAGATTAGGGGAAAAGCAGGTTAGTCTAGATGCAGGTTAGGTTGGGAAAAGGTTAGGCTAGGGGAGGAGTTTAGGCTAGGGAAAGATATAAGGCAAAGAGAAATGTTTAGGCTAGGGGAAAAGGTTAGGATAGGGGAAAGGGTTAGGCCACTGTAAAATGTTAGGCCATGGGAAAGGTTTAGGCTATGGGAAATGTTTAAGCAATGGGATAAGATTAGGCTGGGGAAACGGTTAGGCTAGAGAAAATGTTATGCTAGGGGAAAAGGTTAGGATACGGAATAAGGTTTGGCCGGCGTTAAGCTTAGGCCCGGGGGAAAGATTAGGCCAGGTGAGAAGTTTAGAGCTCTCCACTGGGTAGGACGCAATATAGTTTGGGTCTAATGGAAGGAAAGTGTCCCTTCTCCACCAGTCCTGACTGAAACACATCTGGAGTTGTGGAACCTGACCTTAAGAGACACATGTGGATTAGTGAGGGGCCAGGTTCCCTCACCCTGCCCTTTGCCCTGCCCTCTGCTTCTGTGGCCAAACCCTTCAGTCTTCTGCAGATTCTGCTGTTTCATAGTTGGAGAAGGAGGGGTAGGAGATTGCAGAAAACATAGGTTTCTTTGGCAGACATCATTTGCCCTCTCCTCCACCAAATATTAAACCTATCATCTGGAGAGTTGAGGCGCATAGGCAGACCACCTCACTAAGATGACTACAACAATCTGCCCTCATTTATTTACTTACTTACGTATTTAAATTAATGTCTGCCTCCCCTTCTAGAATGTAAGTTTGTTATGGGCAGGGAATGTGTCTGTCCTATGGGTTCTCTCCCAAGCACTTAGTACAGTATTCTGCACACAGGAGGCACTCCATCAATCCAATTGATTGATTGAAGGTGCAGAACTCAATGCACACTGGAAAGAATTCAGTTTCTGGTACAATACCTGCCCTCTATCCTCCCAGCCCACACTGCTGTGAACTCGATTTCAAGCAGGAATCTGCACACCTCTGCTTCTCATAGAGAAATAGGGGAGACACCCTGATCTTCTCCCAATATTAGAAACCACAAACTTCTGTAATGAGCCCAAAAGGGTCCCTTCTCGGAAGAGTGAGGCTTGCAGTGACCCTGTAGTCAGGACCGTAGTCCCAGAGAGGCTTGACCCATCCATGGAATTAAGGGCCCTGGGTCTTCTCAGTCCCTTGCAAATAAGACAGAACTAGCTTTCTGCACAGAAACCAGGACCCTGTTCCCCCATGAGTGGCATCGGCCTCATCACTCTTCTTCCCCCCATTATTTACACACACACACACACACACACACACACACACACACACACACACACCACTCCACACCCCTCCTTTTCTTTGGGGTGTGGAGAAATGCAGTGTGGCTCAGTGGAAGGAGTCGGATCTGGGGGTCAGAGGTCATGGGTTCGAATTCCGGCTCTGCCAGTTGTCAGTTGTGTGACTGTGGACAAGTCACTTAACTTCTCCGTGCCTCAGTTACCTCATCTGTAAAATGGGGATTAATACTGTGAGCCTCACGTGGGACAACCTGATTACCCTGTATCTGCCCCAGTGCTTAGAACAGTGCTCTGCACACAGGACGCTCTTAACAAATACCAATATTATTATTACTATTTGGGGTAGCAATGCAGTCCATTCCGTAAGAGGGAAAAAGGTTCAGGGCAAACCTGCAAGGCAAAGCGAGCGGGGCCCATACATGAATGAAAAGGGTTTGGGGCCAAACTTGCAAGGCCTGGGGTCACCAGATGATAGGGATTCGGGGCCTAAGCTGCATGGCAAAAGCTGCGGGGCCCAAGCCTGAATGAAAACCGTTTGGGGCCAAACCTGCAAGGTGACCTTGAGGGGGCCCAAACTGGAACCTAAAGGGTCCGGGGTCAAACCTGCAAAGAAAAATTGGGGGGGGGGGTCCAAACTGGTACCCAACATGTTTGGGGCCAAACCTGTAAGGCAAAGACTGTGGGGGCAAACCTGGAACCAAAGACAGATAGACAACGGCTGTGGGGCCCAAACTGGAACCAAAAGGGTTGAGGGACAAACATGCAAGGCAAAGTCTGCGGGGCCCAAACTAGAATCATAAACGTTTGGGGCCAAACCTGCCAGACAAACTCTAGGGTGCCCAAACTGGAACGAGAAGGGTTAGGGACCCAATCTGCAAGGCAAGGTCTGGGGTGCCCAACCTGGAACGAAAAAGGTTTGGGGCCAAACGTGCAAAGCAGAGATTCTGGGGGTGGGCAAACTTCCAAGGCAAAGGCTGCGGGGCCCAACCTGGAACCAAAAGGGATCAGGGCCAAACCTGCAAGGCAAAGGCTGCAGGACCAAATTGGAAACAAAAGCATTCTGGACCCAACCTGCACAGCAAAGTCTGTGGGACCCAAACTGGAATGAAAGAGGTTTGGGGCCAAACCTGCAAGGCAAAGGCTGCAGGGCCCATACTGGAATGAGAGTGGTTCAGAGCCAAACTTGCTAGGCAAAGGCTATGGGGCCCAAACCTGAGTGAAAATGGTTCGGGGCCAAACCTGCAAGGCAAAGCCAGGGGGACAAACCTGCATGGCAATTGGGGCCCAAACTGAAACCAAAAGGATTCGTGGCCAAACATGCAAGGCAAAGACTGTGGGGCCCAAACTGAAATGAAAAGGGTTCGGGGGCCAAACCTGCAAAGCAAAGGCTGTGGGGGGCAAACCTGCAAGGCAAAGTCTGGGGGGTGCTAAACTGGTACCCAAAAGGGTTCAGGGCCAAATCTGCAAGGCAAAGGCTGTGGGGCCTAAACTGGAAGGAAAAGGGTTCGGGGCCAAAGCTGCAAGGTAAAGGCTGTGGGGCCCAAACCTGAACAAAAAGGATTAGGGGCTAAAACTGCAAGGCAAAGGCTGCGGGACCCAAACTGAAACGAAATGGGATCGGGGCCAATCCTGCAAGGCAAATTCTAAGTGGCCCACAGTGCAACAAAAATGGTTGAGGGCCATACCTGCTAGGCAAACTCTAAGGGTCCCAAGCTGGAAGCAGAAGGATTCGGGGCCAAACCCGCAAGGCAAAGGATGGGGGGGAGGCAAACCTACAATGCAAATTCTATGGGGCCCAAACTGTAAACAAAAGGGTTCGGGGTCAAACCTGCAAGGCAAAGGTTGTGGGACCCAAACTGGAACCGAAATGTTCTGGGCCAAACCTGCAAGGCAAAGGCTGCAGAACCCAAACAGGTATGAAAAGGGTACAGGGTCAAACTTCCAAGGCAAAGGCTGTGGGGCCCAAAGCTGAACAAAAAGGGTTCCGGGCCAAACCTGCAAGGCAAACTCTGAGGGGCCCTAACTGAAACAAAAAGGATTGGGGGCCAAACATGCAAGGCAAAGGCTGCGGGAACCAAACCTGAATGAAGAGCGTTCGGGGAGAAACCTGCAAGGCAAATCTAGGGGACCCAAATTGGAACCAAAAGAGTTTGGGGCCAAAGCTGCAAGGAAAAGGATCGGGGGGCAAGCCTGCAAGGCAAAGGCTGCAGGGCCCAAAGTGGAACCAAAAGGCTTCTGGGCCCAACCTGCAAAGGGCCAAGTCTACAGGACCCAAACTGAAACGAAAATGGTTCATTGACAAACCTGCAAGATAATCTCTGGGCGTGCTAAACTGGAACAATAAGGGTAGGGAACCAAACCTCCAAGGTAAAGGCTGCAGGGCCCAAATCTGAACGAAAAGGGATCATGGCCAAACCTGCCAGGCAAACTCTAGGGGTCCCAAACTGGAATCAAAAGAATTCGGGGCCAAACCTGCAAGGTAAAGGCTGCGGGCCCCAAACCTGAACAAAAAGGGTTCGGCGCCAAAGCTGCAAGGCTAAGGATGGGGGGTGGGGTGGGGGGGGCAAACCTGCAAGGCATATTCTAGGGTCCCAACTGTAACCAAAAGTGTTCGGAGACAAACCTGCAAGGCAAAGACTGCAGGACCAAAAGTGGAACCAAATGCATTCTGGGCCTAACCTGCAAGGAAAGTTTGTGGGGTCCAAACTGGAATGAAAAGGGTTCGGGGCCAAACCTGAAAGGCAAAGGCTGTGGGGCCCAAACCCGAACAAAATTGGTTCGGGGCCATACCTGCAAGGCAAGGTCTTGGGGGCCCAAACTGCAAACAAAAGGGTTCGGGCCCATGCCTACAAGGCAAACTCTTGGGGGGCCAAACTGGTACCAAAAAGGTTCTGGGCCAAACCTACAAGGCAAGGGCTGCAGGACCCAAATTGAAACGAAATGGTTTGGGGCCAAACCTGGAAGGCAAACTCTGGGGCCGCCAAACTGGAACAAAAAGGGTTGGGGGTCAACCCTGCAAGGCAAAGGCTGTGGGGTCCAAACCTGAAAAAAAAGGGTTCTGGGTCAAAACTGCAAGGCAAAATCAAGGGGGCCCAAACTGGAACGAAAAGGTTTCAGGGCCAAACCTGCAAGGCAAAGGCTGCAGGGCTTATCCTGGAACTGAAAGGTTTCGGGGCCAAAGCTGCAAGGCAAAGGTTTTGGGGCCCGAACTGGAACGAAAAAGATTGGTGGCCAAAACTGCAAGGCAAAGGCTGGGGGGACAAACCTGCAAGGCAAACGCAGTGGGTAGCAAACAGGAACAAAAAAGGTTTGGAGTCAAACCTGCTATGCAAATGCTGTGGGCTTCAAACCTGAATGAATAGCGTTCGGGGCCAAATCTGCAAGGCAAACTCTAGGGGGCCCAAACTGGAACCAAAAGGGTTCGGGGACAAAGCTGCAAGTCAAAGGCTGTGGGACCAAAACTTTGACGAAAAGGGTTTGGGGCCAAACCTGCAAGGCAAACTCGGGGGCAGCCAAACTGGTACCAGAAATGTTCAGGGCCAAAGCTGCAAGGGATAGGCTGTGGGAACCAAACTGAAATGAAAACGGTTCAGGGCCAAACCTGCAAGGCAAACTCAGTGGGGGGCCAAACTGGAATGAAAAGGGTTCAGGATCAAACCTGCAAGGCAAAGGCTGGGGAGGCCAAGCTACAAGGCAAAGGCAGTGGGACCCAAACTGGAACGAAAACTGTTCTGGGCCAAACCTGCAAAACAAAGGCTGCGGGGCCCAAACTGGAAAGAAAAGGGTATGGGGCCAAACATGCAAGGCAAAGACTGCAGGGCCCAAACTGGAATGAAAAGGGTTTGGGGCCAAACCTGCAAGGCAAAGGCTATGGGACCCAAACTGGAACGTGAAGGATTTGGGGCCCAACCTGTAAGGCAAAGCCTGGGGGACCCAAACTGGAATGAAAAGGATTCAGGGCCAAACCTGCAAGGCAAAGGCTGCAGGGCTCAAACTGGAATGAAAAGGGTTCAGAATCAAATCTGCAAGGCAAAGACTAGAGGTGCAAACATGCAAGTCAAAGGCTGTGGGGCCCAAAGTGGAACAAAAACGGTTTGGGGCCAAACCTGTAGGACAAAGGCTCAGGGGGCAAACTTGCAGGGCAAAGGCTGTGGGGCCAAACTTGCAAGGCAATGGCAGCTGTGCCCAAACTGGAACGAAAAGGGTTTGGGGCCAATCCTGCAAAGCAAGGCTGCGGGGCCCAAATTTGAACGAAAGTGCTCAGGGCCAAAGCTGTAAGTCAAAGGACAGTGGGGCAAGCCTGCAAAGCACAGGCTGCAGGGCCCAAAGTGGAAACAAAAGGGTTCCAGGCCCAATGTGCATGGCAAAGTCTGCGGGACCCAAACTGGAACGAAAAGGATTAGGGGCCAAATCTGCAAGGCAAAGGTTACAGAGCCCAAACTGAAATTAAATGGGTTCGGGGCCAATCCTGCAAGGCAAAGGCTGCAGGGCCCAAATTTGAATGAAAAGGGTTCAGGGCCAAAGCTGTAAGCCAAAGGACAGTGGGGCAAACCTACAAAGCAAAGGCTGCGGGGCCCAAAGTGGAAATAAAAGGGTTCCAGGCCCAATGTGCATGACAAAGACTGTGGCACCCAAACTGGAATGAAAAGGATTCGGGGCCAAATCTGCAAGGCAAAGGTTGCAGGGCCCAAACTGAAATAAAAGGGGTTCAGGGCACATCCTGCAAGGCAAACTCTGGTGGGGGGCAAACTGGTATCAGAAGTCCACGGCGGGACAGGCTTGAACAGGGGCGAGTGAGGTGGTGAGCTGCAGAGGAGTGGAGTGTGCTGGGTGGGCAGTAGAAAGAGAGAAGGTAGGTGAGGTAGGAGGGGGCAAGGTGATGGAGAGCCTTGAAACCCAGAGTGAGAGGTTTTTGTTTCGTGCAGAGGTTGATAGGCAACCACTGGAGGTTTTAAAGGAGGGGAGGGACATGCCCAGAGCGTGTCTGCAGGAAGATGATCCGGGCAGCAGAATGAAGAATAGACTGGAGTGGGGAGAGACAGGAGGAAGGGAGATCAGAGAGAAGGCTGACACAATAATCCAGCCGGGATATTATGAGAACTTGTACCAGTACGATAGCCATTTGGATGGAGAGGAAAGGGCGGATCTTGGCGATATTGTAAAGGTGAGACTGGCAGGCGTTGGTGACGGATTGGATGTGTGCGGTGAATGAAAGAGCTGAGTCAAGGATGACACCAAGGTTGAGGGCTTGAGAGACGGGAAGGATGGTTGTACCGTCCACAGTGACAGGGAAGTCAGGAAGAGGACAGGGCAGGACAGGGAGGGAAGATAAGGAGCTCAGTTTTGGGCATGTTGAATTTTAGGTGGTGGGTGTACATCAAGGTGGAGACATCCTGTAGGCAGGAGGAGATACGAGCCTGAAGGGAGGGGGAGAGAACAGGGGAGGAAATGTAGATTTGGGTGTCATCTGCATAGAGACGATAGTTGAAGCCGCGGGAGCAAATGAGTTCACCAAGGGAGTGAGTATAGATGGAGAACAGAAGAGGGCCAAGGACTGACCCTTGAGGAACCCCTACAGTTAGTGGATGGGAGGGGGAGGAGGAGCCCGCGAAGGAGACCGAGAGTGAACGGCCAGAAAGATAAGAGGAGAACCAGGAGAGGACGGAGTCTGTGAAGCCAAGGTGAGATAAGGTATGGAGGAGAAGGGGATGGTCGACAGTGTCAAAGGCAGCTGAGAGGTCGAGGAGGATTAGGATAGAGTAGGAGCCATTGGATTTGGCAAGAAGGAGGTCATGGGTGACATTTGAGAGAGCAGTCTCGGTAGAGTGGAGGGAATGGAAGCCAAATTGGAGGGGGTCCAGGAGAGAGTTGGAGTTGAGGAATTCAAGGCAGCGAGTGTAGGTGACTCATTCTAGGAGTTTGGAAAGGAAGGGTAGGAGGGAGATAGGGCGATAACTGGAAGGGGAAGTGGGGTCGAGAGAGGGTTTTTTGAGGATGGGGGAGTCATGGGCAAGTTTGAAGGCAGTGGGGAAGAAACCATTGGAGAGTAAGTGGTTAAAGAGAAAAGTTGAGGGGAGGAGGGAAGGGGCAATGGTTTTTGTAACGTGAGAGGGAATGGGGTCCGAAGCACAGGTGGAGCGGGTGGCACTTGCGAGGAGGGAGGGGTTCAGGGCCAAATCCACAAGGCAAACTCTGGAGCGGGGGGCAAACTGGTACTACAAGTGTTCGGGGCCCAACTTGCAAGGCAAAGGCTGCGGGGCCCAAACTGGAACCAAAAGGGCTTGGGCCCAAACGTGCAAGGCAAACCTGCGGGGCACAAACTGCAACGAAATGTATTCGGGGCCAAATCTGCAAGGCAAACACTGTGGGGTCCAAACTGGAATGAAAATGGTTCGGGGCCAAAGCTGCAAGGCAAAAACAGGGGCTCCTTAACCTGGAAGGAAAAGGATAAGGAGCCAAACCTGAAAGGCAAAGGATGTGAGCCCCAAACTGAACCAAAAGCATTTGGGGACAAACCGGCAAGGCAAAAGCTGTGAGGCCCGAACTGGAATGAAAAGGATTTGGGGCCCAACCTGCAAGGCAAACGCTGATGGGCCCGGACTGGAACGAAAATGGTTCGGCATCAAACCTGCAAGGCAAAGGCTGGCTGGGCCAACCTACAAGGCATAGGCTGCGGGGCCCAAACTGGAACAAAATGTGTTCGGGGCAAAACCTGCCAGGCAAAGGCTGGGGGGCCTGAATTTGAGCAAAAAGCATTCGGGGCCAAACCTGGAGGGCAAAGGCTGCGAGGCCCAAACTGGAACCAAAAAGGTTCAGGTCCCAACCTGCAAGACAAAGGCTGCCTGCCCCAAACAGGAACAAGAAGATTCGGGGCTAAACCCACTAGGCAAAGCCCGCAGGGCCCAAACTGGAACAAAAAGGGTTCGGGGCCAAACCTGGAAGTCAAAGTCTGTGGGGCCCAACCTGGAAGAAAAAGGGTTCGGGGCCCAACCTGCAAGATAAGGGCTTGGGGTGAGCAAAACTGAAAGGCAAAAACTGGGGGACCCAAAATGGAGCAAAAAGGGTTCAGGGCCAGGCCTACAAGACAAAGGCTGGAGGGAGCAAACGTGCAAGGGAAAAGCAAGGGGGCCCAAAGTGGAATGAGAAGGGTTCGGGGCCAGGCCTGGAAGGAAACGATGGGGGTGTCCAACCTCGAAGGAAACGGCGGGGGCCAAACCTAGAACGAGAAGTGTTCGGGGCCAGGCCTGGAAGGCAGGGCAGGGGGCCCAACCTGGAACGAGTAGGGTTCGGGGCCAGGCCTGGAAGGAAACGGCAGGGGTGTCCAACCTTGAAGGCAAAGGCAGGGGGCAAACCTGGAACGAGAAGTGTTTGGGGCCAGGTCTGGAAGACAAAGGCTGGGGGGCCCAACCTGGAATGAGAAGGCTTCGGGGCCAGGCCGGGAATGGGTTCGGGGCCAAACCAGCAAGACAAACGCTGTGGGGCCCAAACTGGAACCAAAAGCATTTAGGGACAAACCTGCAAGGCAAAGGCTGAGAGACGCAAACTGGAACAAATATCGTTCAGGGCATAACCTGCCAGGCAAATTCTGCTGGATCCAAAGTGTAACCAAAAGGTTTCAGGACCAAGCCTGCAAGGCAAAGGCCGCGGGGACCAAACCTGAACGAAAAGGGCTCGGGGCCAAGTCTACAAGGCAAACTTGAGGGGGCCCAAACTGGAACCAAAAGGGTTCAGGGCCAAACCTGCAAGGCAAACTCTGGGGAGGCCAACCTAGTACCAAAAGATTTCGGGGCCCAAACTACAAAGCAAAGATTGAGGGGGAAAACATGCTAGGCAAAGGCTCTGGGGTCCAAACTGAAACCAAAAGGGTTCAGGGTCAAATCTGCAAGGCAAAGGCTAGTGGGGCAAACCTGGAATGAAAAGGGTTCAGAGCCAGGCCTGCAATGAAAAGGATCAGGGAAAAATCTGGAAGGCAAAGGTCCCAAAATTGAAAGAGAAGGCTTCGAGTCCAGGACTGGAAGGCAAAAGCAGGGCCTCCCAAACTGGTATGAAAAGTGTTTGGGGCCATATCTGCAAGGCAAGGCTGGGGGGCCCAATCTGGAACAAAAGGGTTTGGGGCAAAACCTCCAAAACAAAGACTGGGGAGGAGGTAGAGGGGAATAGGAATAACAACGATTTGGGGTCAAACCTGCAAGGCAAAGGCTGTGGGGTGCAAATCTGGAAGACAAAGGCTGGGAGTCCCAAAATGTAATGAAAAGGGTTTAGGCCAGGCCTGCAAGGCAAATCAGGGGGCACCAAACTGGAACGAAAAGGGTTTGGGGCCAAAACTGCAAGGCAAAGGCTGGGGGTGGGGATGGGGAGGAATCTGGAAGGCAAAGTCTGGGGGTCCCAAAATGGAACGAGAAGGGTTTGGGACCAGGTCTGGATTCAAAGGAAATGGGGGCCAACCTGGAACGAGAAGCCTTCGGGGCCACATCAGGAAGGCAATGGCTGGGGGGCCAACCTGGAATGAGAAGGCTTCTGGTCCAGGCCTGGAAGGAAACCGCAGGGGAGTCCAACTTGGAAGGCAAAGGCAGGCGGGCCCAACCTGGAACAAGAAGGGTCAGGGCCAAACTTGGAGTGCAAAGTTCGGGGGGTCCAACTTGCAACAAGACGGCTACGGGGCCAGGCTAGGAAAGCAAAGGCAGAGAAGTCAAACCTGGATCACGAATGCTTTGGGGCCAGGCATGGTAGGCAATTGTGGGAGGTGGGGCGGTGGAGGGGGACCTTGAACAAGAAGGGTTTGGAGCCATACCTGGAAGACAAAGGCGGGGGGCACAACCTGGAATGAGAAGGGTTAGGGGCCTGGCCTGGAAGGCAAAGGCAGGGGTCCAGGCCGGGAACTCAAAGGCAGAGAGGCCCAAGCTGGAACAAGAAGGGTTCGGGGCCAGACCTGTAAGGCCAAGGTGGGTGTGCTGAATCTGGAAAGCCAAGGCGGGGTGGCCCACCTACAAGGAAAAGGCTGGGGGGCCCAACCTGGAATGAGAAGGGTTCGGGCCCAGGCTGGGAAACAAAGTCAGGGGGGCCCAACCTGGAACGAGAAGGGTTTGGGGCCAGGCATGGAAGGCAAAGTTTGGGGGCAGGCCTGGAAAGCACAAGTGGGGGGGTGGGGGGCACAAACCTGGAAGGAGAAGGGTTTGGAGCTAGGCCTGGAAGGCAAAGGTGGAGGTGCCACACCTGGAAAAAGAAGTGTTTGGGGCCAGGCCTGGAAGGCAAAGGTTGGGGGGCCAGGCCGGGAACTCAAAGGTGCAGGGGCCCAACTTGGAAAGAGAAGAGTTCGGGGGCCAGGCCTGGAAGGCCAAGGCCGGGGAGGGGGGGGCAACGTGGAAAGCAAAGGCAGAGTGGCCCAACCTGCAAGGTAAAGGAGGCGGGGCCCAACCTGGAACGAGAAAGGTTAAAGGCCAGGCCTGGAAGGCAAAGGCGGGGGGGCCAGGCCGAACCTGGGACAAAAAGGGCTCAGGCCCAAGCCTGGAAGGCAAAGGTGTGGGGGCTCAATTTGGAACGGGAAAGGTTAACGGCCAGGCCTGGAAGGCAAAAGCGGGGGGCGAAGCCAGGAAGGCAAAAGTGGGCAGGGGGGCAAACCTGGAATGAGAAGTGTTCAGGGCTAGGCCTGGAAGGTAAAGCTGCGGGGGGCCCAAGTTGGAAGGCAAAGGCGGTGGGGCCAAACCTGGAAGGCAAAGGGAGGAGAGCCCAACTTGGTATGAGAAGGGTTTGGGACCAGGCCTGGAAGGCAAAGTCGGGGGACCAATCCTGGAAGGAGAAGGCTCTGGGGCCAGGTCTGGAAGGCAAAGGCGGGGGGACCCAACCTGGAACGAGAAAGGTTCGGGGCCAGGCCTGGAATCAAAGCCGGCGGGAGGTGGGGCAACCTGGAAAGAGAAGGTTTTGGGGCTAGGTAGGGAAGCCAAAGGCTGGGAAGCCAAAACTGGAACAAGAAGGCTTAGGGGCCAGGCTGGGAAGACAAAGGCTGGGCGGGGCCAACCTGGAATGTGAAAGCTTCAGGGCCAGGCCGGGAAGTCAAAGGCCAGGGGGCCAAAGCTGGAATGAGATGTGCTCAGGGCCTGGACCTGTAAGGTAAAGACGGGGAGGGGTCCAATCTGCAAGGCAAAGGTGGGTTGGCCCAACCTGGAACGCAAGGCCTCGGGGCCAGGCCAGGGTGGCATAGGTTAGACAAGATGCAAAGTTTAGGTTAGGGGATGTGTTACACTAGGGAAACGGATAGGCCGGGGGAAAGGTTAGGTCATGGGAAAAGTTTAAGTCAGGGAATAAATTATGCTGGGGAAAAGGTTAGTGTGGGGGAAAGGTTAGGCCAGTGAAAAAGGTAAACCTTCGGGAAAAGGTTAGGCTAGGTGTAAAGTTTAGGTTACAGGAAAAGCAGGCTAGGCTAGGTGTAAATATCAGTTTCAGGGAAAAACTTAGGCTAGAGGATAAGGGTTAGGCTAGGGGAAAAGGTTAGGCTAGGGGAAGAGGTTAGTCTCAGGGAAATGTTTAGGCTAGGGGAAAAGGTTAGGCCAGGGAAAGGTTAGACTATGGGAAATGGATAAGCAAGGGGAAAAGCTTAGGCCAGGGGAAAGATTTTGCAAGGGAAAGGTTAGGCTAGAGGAAATGTTTAGGTTAGGAGAAAAGGTTAAGTCTGGGAAAATGGTTAGGCTAGGGGAAAAGGTTAGGCTAGTTGAAAAGGCTAGGCTAGTTGAAAAGGCTAGGCTAGTTGAAAAGTTTAGACTTGGTGAAAAGGTTAGGCCAGGGAGAGGTTAGACTAGGGGAAAATTTTAGGCTAGGGGAAAAGCTTAGGCCAGCAGTAAAGGTTAGGGCAGGGGAAAAGTTTAGGGTAGGGGAAAATGTTACATCAGGGAAAATGTTAGGCTAGGGCAAAAGGTTAGGCGAGGTGAAAGGTTAGGCGAGGGGAATAGTTTAGACCGTGGGAAAAAGTTAGACTGTGGGAAATCGATAAGCTAGGGAAAAGGTTAGGCAAGAGAATAAGGTTAGGCTAGGGGAAAGATTAATTTAGGGGAAAATATTAGGCACGGGGAGAATGTTGGGGTAAGGGAAAAAGTTTTTCTATGGTAAAATGTTAGGCCAGGGGGAAAGGTTAGGCCTGGGGAAAGGTTAGGCTGGGAAAAAGCTTAGGCCAGGAGAAAAGATTAGGCCAGGGGAAATGTTTATACCCAGGGAAAAGGTTAGGCTAGGGGAAAAGGTTAGGCCAGGGAGAAGGTTAGGCCAGCAGAAAAGGTTAGTCTAGGAAAAAATGTAAGGATAGGGGAAAGGTTAGGCTAGGGGTCAAGTTAGGCTATGGGAAAAGGTTAGGCCAGTGGAAGAGGTTAGGCTAGGGGAAAAGGGTTGGCTAGGGGAAAAGGGTAGGCTAGGGGACAAAGTTAGGCCAGGGGACAAGGTTATCCCATGGAAAAAGATTAGGCCAGGGAAAGGGATAGGCCCAGGAAAAAGGTTGGCTAGGAAAAAACGTTAGTCTGGGGAAAGGGTGAGCTAGGGAAAAGGTTAGGCTAAGGGACAGAATAGGCTAGGAAAAACGTTAGGCTAAATGAAAAGTTTAGGCTAGGGGAAAAGTTTAGGCTGGGGAAACGGTTAGGCCAGGGAGAAGCTCAGGCCAGCGGAAAAGGTTAGGTCAGTGGAAAGGGTAGGCCAAGGGAAAAGTTTGGGCTAGGGGAAAAGGTTAGCCTAGGATAAAGGTTAGACTTGGGGTCAGGTTATTCTATGGGAAAAGGTTAGGCAAGGGGAAAGGTTTAGGTGAGGGGAAGTGAGGGAAAGTGGTTAGGCGAGGGGAAATGTTAGGCTAGGCAAAAATGTTAGGTGAGGGAAAAAGGTCATGCTAGGGGAAAAGGTTAGGCTAGGGGAAAAGGTTAGGCTAGGGGAAATTTTAGGTTAGGGGAAAATATTAGGCTAAGGGAGAAGGTTAGGATTAGGCTAGAGGAATAGGTTAGGCCAGGGGAAAAGTTTAGGCCAGGGGAAAAGGTTAGGCTACTGGAAAAAATTAGGCCAGATGTAACGTTTATGTTAGGGGAAAGGTTTGGAAAAGGACAGGCCGGCGGAAAAGGTTTGGCCATGGGAAAAGTTTAAGTCGGGGAATAGGTTATGCTAGGGGAAAAGGTTAGGTCACGGAGAAAGGTTAGGCCAGGGGGAAAGGTTATGCCAGAGGGCAAGGTGAGGTGAGGGGAAAAGCAGGTTAGGCTAGGTGTAAAGTTTAGGTTAGGGAAAAAGCTAGGACTAGGGGAAAGGAATAGGCTAGGGTAAAATGTTAGGCTATGGGAAAAGGTTAAGCCAGGGGAAAGGTTTACACCTTGGTAAATGGTTAGGCTCAGGGAACAGCTTAGGCCAGGGGAAAAGGTCAGGCCAGGGGAAAAGGTAAGAATTCAGGAAAAGGTTAGGCTAGGTGTAAAGTTTAGGTTAGGGGAAAAGCAATTAGGCTAGGGGTAAAGGTTAGGTTCAGGGAAAAGCTTAGGCTAGGGGATAGGGTTAGGCTAGGGTAAAAGGTTAGGCTTGGGGAAAAGGTTAGGCTGGAGAAAAGGTTAGGCCAGGGGAAAAGATTAGGCCAGGGAAAGGGTAGGCTATGGAAAATGGTTGGTCTGGGTGAAAAGAGTAGGGCAGGAAAAAGGTTAGGCTATTGTAAATTGTTAGGCTAAGGGAAAATGTTAGGCCAGGGAGAAAGTGAGGCCAGGGGAAAAGGTTAGTCTCGGGGAAATGTTTAGGCTAGGGGAAAAGGTTGGGCCAGGGAAAAGGTGAGACTATGGGAAACAGATAAGCAGGTGGAAAATCTTAGGCCAGGGGAACGATTATGCAAGGGAAAGGTTAAGCTAGGGGAAATGTCTAGGCTAGGGGCAAATTGATATCACAGGGAAAAGGTTAGGCTATGGTAAATTGTTGGGCTAGGGGAAAAGGTTAGGCTGGGGAAGACATTTGGCTAGGGGAAAAGCTTAGGCCAGCAGTAAAGGTTAGGGCAGGGGAAAATGTTAGGCTAGGGCAAAAAGTTTAGGAGGGGGAAAGGTTAGGAGTTGAGTTTAGGAGGCTCCTGATAGATCCAGCCTGCTCATCATGTCTCATGTGGGCCACATCCATGCCAGCTCATCTCCACACAGCCTCCCACCTACATAGTGGACATACCAGTGGTCTCACAGAACTTTAAGAGCCCCACTGAAAGGGTTTCTTCTTCAGTAAGCCTTCCCTGACTAAACACACATCCTCCCCACGACCAGCCCCACCACACACACACATACACTTTATTTACCCTTTCAACTCACTCGTGCACTTAGACACACCCACCAAGCACTAAACTATACACTCCACAACAATTAGGTGTATATCTTTCCACTTAGATCCTTACCTTACCTGTAGTATATTAATTGGGTCCTCCCCATTCAACTGATGCTCGACCTATAAGATTGAAAGGGAACTCTGGTAGGATGTGGGAGACAAGCATATCTTGAAGGTGTAAGGGAAGGACAGCAGAAAAGTGGGGACAGATCTGTTAAGGTGGTGAGTCAGGGCTGCAGTGAACATGTCTGTTCATTCTGTTGTACTGTACTCTCCTAACCATGTAATACAGTGCTCTACACATAGTAAGTACTCAGTAAACACCACTGATTAATTGCAGGAAGGAAGTGTCTCTTGGATTTTCCACAGCCACAGAAAAAGCCTGGAGAATAAAGAAGCAGTTTGAGTGGCCAAGAAGCCTTCTGAAATGGAGTGTTAGGCCCTTCACCCCACTACCCATGTCCCTCACAGGCATGAATAAGGTCAGGAAAGAGGAAATATTATACGTCCACATCGCCTGCCAAGGACACCTTTAAAGAAATTACCTGGCCCAGAAGAGCCCCTACTAAGCAAGTCAGAAAGCAGATTCAAAGTTACCCCAAACTCCACACCTCCTTCACCCACAAAACATTCCTCTTATCCTCCTAAAACCCACAGTCCCTCCCATTAAAGCCAACACCCTCAACTCTAAATAGCCTCAGGCTCTGGTGAGGTTACCAGATACTGATTATCTGGTTACCAAACCAGAACTGCAAGACAAAATGGAACAAAAAGGGCTCGGGGCCAACCCTGCATGGCAAAGGCTGCCTGGCCCAAACTGGCACGAGAAGGGCTCAGGGCCCAAACTGCAAGGCAAAGGCTTTGGGGGCAAACCTGCAAGGCAAAGGCTGCGGGACAAAAACTGAAACAAAAAGGATTTGAGGCCAAACCTGCAAGACAAAGACTGCGGGACCCAAACCTGAACAAAAAGGGTTTGGGGCCAAAACTGCAAGGCAAACTCTAGGGGTCCCAAACTGGAAAAGGTTGGGGGGGCAGACCTGCAAGGTAAACTCTGGGGGGTCCAAAATGTAATGAAGAGTGTTTGGGGCCAAGCCTGTAAGGCAAAGGCTGCAGGGCCCAAACCTGAATGAAAAGGGTTCTGGGCCAAACCTGTAAGGCAAACTATAGGGTGCCCACACTGGAACCAAAAGGGCTCGGGGCCAAACTTGCAAGGCAAAGGCTGCCGGGCCCAAACTGGTACCAAAAGGGTTCGGTGCCAAACCTGCAAAGCAAAGGCTGAGGGGCCCAATGTGGAAACAAAAGTGTTCGGGGCCCAACCTGCAAGTCAAAGTCTGCGGGAACCAAACTGAAATGAAAAGCATTTTGGGCCACACCTGCAAGGCAAAGGCTACGGGGCCCAAACCTGAAGGAAAAGGATTCGGGGGCACACCTGCAAGATAAAGACTGTGGAACACAGACTGAAATGAAACCGTTTTGTGGCCAATCCTGCAAGGCAAACTCTAGGGGACTCAAAGTGGAACCTAAAAGTTTCGAAGCCAAACCTGCAAGGCAAAGGCTGCAGGGACCAAAGCTGAACGAAAAAGGGTCGGGGTCAAACCTCCAAGGCAAAGGCTCGGGGGACAAACCTCCAAGGCACAGACTGCAGGGCCAAAACTGGAACCAAAAGCATTTGGAATCAAACCTACAAGGCAAAGGCTGAGGGACCCAAACTGAAATGAAACCATTTTGGGCCAATCCTGCAAGGCAAACTCTAGGGGATACAATGTGGAACCTAAAAGGTTTGGGGTCAAACCTGCAAGACAAAGGCTGTGGGGCCCAAACCAGAACGAAAAGAGTTTGGGGCCAAACCAGCAAGGCAAACTCTAAGGGACCCAAACTGGAATAAAAATGTTTGGGGACAAGCCTGTAAGGCAAAGGCTGTGGGGCCCAAACTGGAACCAAATGGATTCGGGGCCAAACCTGCAAAGCAAAGGCTGCCAGGCCCAAACTGGAACCAAAAGGGTTCAGGTCCCATCCTGTAAGGCAAAGGCTGCGGGGCCCAAACAGGACCTAAAAGAGTTTGGCCCAAACCTGCAAGGCAAAGGCTGAGTGGCCCAAACCTGAACGAAAAGAGTTCAGGTCCAAACAAAGCAAAGGCTGGGAGGACCAACCTGCAAGGCAAAGACTGCGGGGCCCGAACTGAAACAAAAAGGGTTCGGGGCCAAAGCTGTAAGGTAAAGGCTGAGGGACCCAAACTTAAACGAAAAATGTTCATGGAGAAACCTGCAAGGCAATCCCTGAGGGGACCAAACAAGAACAAAAAGGGGTTGAGAGCCAAACTTGCAAAGCAAAGGCTGTGGGGCCCCTAACCTGAACAAAAAGGGTTCGGGCCAAATCTGCAAGGCAAAATCTTGGGGGATAAACCTGCAAGGCAAATTCTGAGGGGGCCAAACTGGAACTTTAAGGATTGGGAGCCAAACCGGTATGGCAAAGGTTGCGGGGCCCAAACTGGAACCAAAATGGTTCAGGGTCAAACCTGCAAGGCAAAGGCTGAGGGGCCGAAACTGGAATGAAAAAGTTCCAGGGCCAAAACTGCAAGACAAAGGTTGTGGGGTGTAAACATGCAAGGCAAAAGCTGCAGAGCCTAAAATTGGAACGAAAAGTATTCAGGGCCAAACCTGCAAGGGAAAAGCTGTGGGGTCCTAACTGGAACTAAAAGGGTTCAGGGTCAAACTTGCAAGGCAAAGGCTGGGGGAGCCAACATGCAAGGCAAAGGCTGGGGGGAGCCATCCTGCAAAGCAAAGTTTGCAGGGCCCAACCTGGAACAAAAAGCGTTTGGGGCCAAACCGGCATGGCAAAAATTGTGGGGTCCTACCTGGAACGAAAAGGGTTTGGGCCCAAACTTGCAAGACAAAGGCTGGGGGGCACAAGGAACGAAAAGAGGTGGGGGCCAAATCTTCAAGACACAGGTTTGGGGGGCAAAATTGGAAGGCAAAAACTGGGGGACCCAAACTGGAACAAGAAGTGTTTGGGAACAGGCCTGCAAGGAGAAGGCTAGTGGACCCAAAATTGAACGAGACCGGTCTGGGGCCAAACCTGCAATGCAAAGGCTAGGCATCCCAATATGGAACCAAAAGGGTTCGGGGCCAAACCTGCAAATCAAAGGCTGGAGGGGCAAAAGTGGAACGAAAAGTGTTCAGAGCCAGGCCTGCAAGGCAAAGGCTCAGGGGAAAATCTGGAAGACACAGGCTAGGGGTCCTAATATGGAACAAGAAGGTCTTGAGTCCAGGCATGGAAGGCAAAAGCGGGGGGCCCAAAACTGGTACGAAAAAGGTTCGGGGCCATACCTCCAAGGCAAGGCTAGGGACCCCAAACTGGAATGCAAAGGCTTTACGGCCAAAGCTCCAAAACAAAGACTGGGGTGGGGGGTGGGGGTGGCGGGGAAACAGGAACGAAAAAGGGTTGGGGCCAAACCTGCAAGGCAAAGGCTGGGCGGGGGGCAATCTGGAAGACAAAGGCTGGGGGTCCCAAAATGTAATAAGAAGGGTTCGGGGTCAGTCTTGGAAGGCAAATCAGGAGGGAACCAACTGGAACGAAAAGGGTTCAGGGCCAAACCTGCAAGTCCAGGGCTGGGAGTGTTAAACTGGAACGAAAAGGGTTTGGAGCTAAACATGCAAGGGAAAGGCTGAAGGGTAAAACTAGAAGGCAAATACTGGGGGACCTAAAGTGAAACAAAGTGGTTCGGGGCCAGGCCCGCAAGGCAAAAGTGGGGGGACCAAACTTGGAATGAGAAGGCTTCGGGGCTAGGCTTGGAAGGCAAAGGTGGGGGGACCCAAACCTAGAGTGCAAAGGTATGGGGGCCCAACCTGGTACGAGAAGGCTTCGGGGCCAAGCCTGGAAGCAAATGATGGGGGAGTCCAAACTGGAAGACGAAGGAGGGTGGGACCAACCTGGAACGAGAAGGGTTTGGGGCCAAAACTAGAAGGCAAAGACGGGGGTGTTCAACCTGGAAAGAGAGGGTTCGGGGCCAGGCCGGGAAGGCAAAGGCCAGGGGACCCAACCTGAAAATAGAAGACTTCAGGGCCAGGCTGGGAAGGCAGAGGCTGGGGGGCCAAACCTGGAACGAGAAAGTTTCGGGGCCAGGCCTGCAAGGCAAAGGCAGGCAGGCAGGCAGGGAAGGCAAAAGTGTTTGGCGGGGGGGTGGCAAACCTGGAACGAGAAGGGTCTGGGGCTAGGCCTGGAAGGTAAAAGTCAGAGGGCCCAACCTGGAAGGCAAAGGCGGTGGGACCAAACCTGAAAGCAAAGGGAGGAGGGCCCAACTTGGTATGAGAAGTGTTCAGGACCAGGCGTGGAAGGCAAAGGCGGGAGGACCAAACCTGGAACGAGAAGTGTTCATGGCCAGGCATGGAAGGTAATGGCGCTGGGGGCGGGGCGGGGGGGGGGAACCTTGAACGAGAAATGTTAGGGGCCAGGCCTGGAATCAAAGGGGAGGTGGGGGGGGCAACCTGGAATGAGAAGGCGTCGGGGCCAAGCCTAGAAGGAAATGGCAGGGGGCCCCACCCGGAATGAGAAACGTTGGGGTCCAGGCCTGGAAAGAAACGGCAGGGGTGTCCAACCTCGCAGACAAAAGTGCGGGGGCCAAACTTGGAACAAAAAGGGTTTGGGATCAGGCCTGGAAGCCAAAGGGTGCGGGGCAGGGAGGCCTAACCTGGAATGAGAAGGCTTCAGAGCCAGGTCGGGAAGTCAAAGGCAGGCGGGCCAAACCTGGAACGAGTAACCTTTGAGGCCAGGCCAGAAAGCAAAGGCAGGGAAGCCAATCCTGGAATACGAAGGCTTTGGGCCCAGGCCTGGAAGGCCGGCGGGGGTGGGGGGCGTCCAACCTGGAAAGCAAAGGCTGGGTGGCCCAACCTGCAAGGCTTAGGCTGGGGGCCCCACCCTGGAATGAGAAGGGTTCGGGCCCAGGCCAGGAAGACAAAGGCGGGGGGCCAAACCTGTAACGAGAAGGCTTTGGGGCCAGGTCTAGAAGGCAAAGGAGTGGGGGCCCAACATGGAAGTCGAAGGGTTAGGGGCAAGGCCTGGAAGGCAAAGGCGGGGCGGGGGGCAGGCCGGGAATTCGAAGGGACAGGCGCCCAACCTGGATAGCAAATGCTTTGGAGCCAGGCCATGAACGCAAAGGCTGGGAGTGCCAAACCTGGAACGAGAAGTGTTCAGGGCCAGACCTGGAAGGCAAAGGCCGGGGGGTCCGACCTGGAAGGCAAAGGTGGAGCGCCACAACCTTGAATGAAGGGGGTTCAGGGCCAGGCCTGGAAGGAAATGGCGGGGGTATCCAACCTCAAAGGCAAAGGCAGGGGGCCAAACCTGAAATAAGAAGGGTTCAGGGCCAGGCCTGCAAGGCAAAGGAGGGTGAGTCCAACCTGGAAGGCAAATGCGGGGGGGCCCAACCTGGAACGAGAAGGTTTCAGGGACAAGCCTCGATGGCAAAGGCGGGGGGACCAAACCAGGAATGACAAGGGTTCATGGCCAGGCATGGAAGGCAAAGGCAGGCAGAACCATCCTGACAGGAGAAGTGTTTGGGGCCAGGCATGGAAGGCATAGGCGGGGGGACCAAATCTGGAATGAGAAGGGTTCATGGCCAGGCATGGAAGGCAATGGCGGGGGCGGCCCCAACTGGAATGAGAAAGGTTCGGGGCCAAGCCTGGAATCAAAGGGGTGGGAGCTACCTGGAATGAGAAGGCTTCGGGGCCAGGTCAGGAAGGCAAAGGCAGGGGGGCCCAACCTGGAACGAGAAGGGTTTGGGGCCAGGCCTGGAAGGAAACGGCAGGGGTGTCCAACCTCAAAGGCAAAGGTGGGGGGACCAAATCTGGAACGAGAAGGGTTCATGGCCAGGCATGGAAGGCAATGGCGGGGGCAGCCCCAACTGGAATGAGAAAGGTTCGGGGCCAGGCCTGGAATCAAAGGGGTGGGAGCTACCTGGAATGAGAAGGCTTCGGGGCCAGGTCAGGAAGGCAAAGGCAGGGGGGCCCAACCTGGAACGAGAAGGGTTTGGGGCCAGGCCTGGAAGGAAACGGCAGGGGTGTCCAACCTCAAAGGCAAAGGTGGGGGCAAAACCTGGAACGAGAAATGTTCATGACCAGGCATGGAAGGTAATGGCCGGGGGGGGGCACCTTTAACGAGAAATGTTAGGGGCCAGGCCTGGAATCAAAGGGGAGGTGGGGGGGCAACCTGGAATGAGAAGGCATCGGGGATAGGTCAGTAAGGCAAAGTCTGGGGGGCCAAAGTTGGAACACGTAGGCTTAGGGGCCAGGCCGGGAAGGCAAAGGTTCGGGGGGGTGGGGCAAACCTGGAACGCTAAGGCTTTGGGGCCAAGCTGGGAAGTCAAGGGCGGGGGGAGCAAACCCAGAATGAGAAGGGCTCGGGGCCGGGGCCTGGAAGGCAAAGGCGGGGAGGAGTCCAACCGGCAAGGCAAAGGCAGGTGGGCCCAACCTGAAACGCAAAGGCCTTGGGGCCAGGTCAGGATGGCATAGCTTAGGCAAGATACAAAGTTTAGGTTAGGGGATGTGTTACGCTATAGAAAGGGATAGGCCGGGGGAAAGGTTAGGCCATGGCTTAAGTTTAAGTCGGGGAATGAGTTATGCTAGGGGAAAAGGCTAGGCCAGGGGGAAAGGTTAGCCAGAGGGAAAGGTAAGTCTCCGGGAAAAGGTTAGGCTAAGTGTAAAGGTTAATTTCAGGGAAAAGCTTAGGCTAGGGGATAGTGTTAGGCTAGGGGAAAAGGTTAGACCAGAGAAAAGGTTAGGCCGGGAAAAGCTTATGTCATGGAAAAGGTTAGGCTAGGGGAAAAGGATAGGGTAGGGGAAAAGCTTAGGCCAGGAGATAAGGTTAGACTAGGGTAAAAGGTTAGGCCGGTGTAAGGATAGGCTATGGAAAATGGCTGGTCTGGGGAAAAAGGTTAGGTCAGGGAAAAGGTTAGGCTATGGTAAATTGTTAGGGTAGGAGAAAGGGTTGCACCTAGGGGAAAGGTTTAGGCCAGGGAGAAAGTTAGGCCAGGGAGAAAGTTAGTCTTGGGGAAAAGGTTAGTCTCTGCGAAATGTTTAGGCTAGGGGAAAAGGTTAGGCCAGGGAAAAGATAAGACTATGGGAAATGGATAAGCAAGGGGAAAAGCTTAGGCCAGGGGAAAGATTTTGCCAGGGAAAGTTTATGCTAGGGCAAATGTTTAGGCTAGGGGAAAAGGTTAAGCCAGGGAAAAGGTTAGGCTATGGGAAATGGTTAGGCTAGTGGAAAAGGTTAGGCTAGGGGAAAAGGTTAGGCCAGGGAGAGGTTAGGCTAGGGGAAAACTTTAGGCTAGGGGAAATGTTTAGGCTAGGGGAAAAGGTTAAGTCAGGGAAAAGGTTAAGCTATGGTAAATGGTTAGGATGGGGGAAAAGGTTAGGCTAGGGGAAAGGCGTTAGCCTAGGTGAAAAGGTTAGGCCAGGGAGAGATTAGACTAGGGTAAAACTTTAGGCTAGGTGAAACTTTAGGCTAGGGGAAAACTTTAGACTAGGGGAAAAGCTTAGGCTGGGGAACAGCTTAGGCCAGCGCAAAAGATTAGGGCAGGGGAAAAGTTTAGGGCTGGGGAAAAGTTTAGGGTTGGGGAAAAATTTAGGGTAGGGGAAAACGTTACATGAGGGAAAACGTTAGGCTAGAGTAAAGGGTTTGGAGAGGGGAAAGATTAGGTGAATGGAAAGGTTAGGCGAGGGCAAAGGTTAGGGTAGGGGTAAGGTTTGGATAGGGCTAAAGATTAGGCAACAGGAAAGGTTAGGCTAGGGGAAAAGGATAGACTGAGGGAAATGGATAAGCTAGGGAAAAAGGTTAGGCGAGGGAAAAATATTAGGCTAGGGGAAAGATTAGGCTAGGGGAAAAGTGAGGTTAAAGGAAAATTTTAGGCTAGGAAAGAATGGCAGGGTAGGAAATGTTAGGAGAGGGAAAAAGTAAGCCTAGGGGTAAAGGTTAGACTAGAGGAAAGAATAGGCTAGGAGAAAGGTTAGGCTAGGGGAAAAGTGAGGTTAGAGGAAAGTTTTAGGCTAGGAAAGAATGTCGGGGTAGGGGAAAGGTTAGGAGAGGGAAAAGGTAAGCCTGGGGGAAAAGGTTAGACTAGGGGAAAGAATAGGCTAGGGGAAAGGTTAGGCTAGGGGAAAACGTTAGGCTAGGGGAAATAGTTAGGCTAGGGGAAAAGGTTAGGCTAGGGGAAAAGGTTAGGCCAGGGGAAAAGGTTAGGCCAAAGTAAAAGGTTAGGCTAGGGGGAAAGTTTAGGCCAGAATGAAGTTTAGGTTAGCGGAAAAAGTTAGGCTAGGTGAAGAGGTTAGGCTAGGGGAAAGAGTAGGCTAGGGGAAAGGTTAGGCTAGGGGAAAAGTTAAGGTGACGGGAAACCGTTAGGCTAGGGGATAAGGTTAGGCCAGAGAGAAGGTTAGGTCGGGGAAAGGATAGGCCAGGGGGAAAGGTTAGGGTAGGGTTACCCAAGGTCACACAGAAGACAAGTGGCAGAACAGGGATTAGAGCCTGCAGTCTCGCATTTCATCTTGCCTCCAAGACGTCTCTACTTGGATATCCTCCTCTCACCTCAAGTTAAACATGTCTGAAACAGAACTCGTTATCATCACACACAAACCCTGTCTTCTCTCGGACTTTCCCATCACTACACCACCATTCTTCCTGTCTCACAAGCTCATAAACTTGGCTTTATCCTGGGTTCCTCTCTCTCTTTCAACCCACGTATTCAATCCATCACTAAATCCTGTTGGTCCCTCCTTCATAACAACCCCTTTTCCTTTCCAGCCAAACTGGTAGCAAGTTACTTTCTACAGCAATACTCTGGGCATATCACCCCCCGCCCCCCAAAAAATCTCCAGTGATTGCCTATGAACCTTCACATGAAGCAGAAATTCCTCATTAATGCCTTCAAAGCTCTCCATCACCTTGCCCCATCCTACCTCACCTCCCTTCTCTCCTTCTACAGCCCAGCCCTCTGCACCTCTGCCACTAACCTCCTCAAAGGGCCTCGTTCTAGCCTGTCCCACCATCGACCCCTGGCCCACATTCTACCTCTGGCCTGGAATGCCCTCCCTCCTCACATCCGCCAAACCAGCTTTCTTTCCCCCTTTAAAGCCTTACTGAGAGCTCACCTCCTCCAGGAGGCCTTCCCAGACTGAGTCTCCCTTTTCATTTGCTCCTCTTCCCCTCCCCATAGCCCCAACTCCCTTCCTCTGCTCTACCCCCTTCCCCACTCCACAGTACTGGTGTATATTTGTGCACATTTATTATTCTATTCATTTTATTAATGATGTGTGCATATCTATAATTCTATTAATCAAAATAGATGCTATTGATGTCAGTCTACTTGTTTTGTTTTGTTGTCTGTCTCCCCCTTCTAGACTGTGAGCCCATTGTAGAGTAGAGATTGTCTCTATCTGTTGCCAAATTGCACTTTCCAAGTGCTTAGAACAGTGCTCTGCACACAGTAAGCGCTCAAAAAATACTATTGAATGAATGAATGAATGAATAATACAATTACTCATCCTAACCTGCCTGGATTACTGCATCACCCTCCTTGCTGACCTCCCAGCCTCCTGTCTCTCCCCACTCCACTCTACTGCCCAGATCATTTTTCTACAAAAACATTCAGGACTTGTCACCCTGTCCCTCAAAAAACTCCAGTGGTGGACAATCCACCGCTGCATCAAACAAAAACTCCTCCTCTAGGCAAAATGTACCTAGTGAATCAGGCATACCCAGACAGCCAACAAGAAATGTTAAAAAGGCAAAACCCAGCAGAGACTTCATACATCTCAGCTTGAGTCAGAAAGTGGAAGGCAGTGGACAGGATGGGGGAGAGGGAGTGTGGGAGTCATAGGACCTGGGTTCTAATTCCACCTCTGCCATTTACTTGTTGTGTGACCTTGGGCAAGTCACTTCACTTCTCGGGGCCTCAGCTTCTTCCTCTGTAAAATGGGCATTGGAAATCTGTTTTCTCTCCTATTTAGATTGTGAGCCCAATGTGGAATATGTTCTGGAGCCAACCAGATGAACTTGTATCTACCCCTGCATGGAACAGTGCTTGATGCATAGTCATAGCTAAACAAATATTTTTATTGTTATCATTATTATTATTAATAACAAGGTATTGTAAGCTCTCTCTAGACTGGAAGTTCCTTGTGGATTGTGTCTATCTAATCCATAGTATTGTACTCTGCCAGGTGTTTAGTAAAGTGCTCTGCATCATTATCGTCATCAATGGTATTTATTGAGCACTTACTGTGGGTAGTCAATCATTCAATCACATTTATTGAGCATTTACTTTATGCAGAGCACTGTACTAAGCGCTTAGGAGAATACAATATAACGGTGTTAGACCCTGTGACATCACAGTCTAAATGGGAAGTAAGACATCAATGTAAATAAATAATTTATAATCTATAGTGGGTGCTCAATAAATCCCACTGACAGGTTGGGGTATAGGCCAAGTAAGAAATCTCTGATTCTGTCCTCTTCTGGAGCCAAGGAGATCTCTCCCGGCCCAAGCTGAGAGACAGCCAGGACTTCAGGACCCAAAGTCACCACAGTCAGCACTGGCCCTCCCTCCTTCTGAAAGGACCTCCCCAGCCCAGAGAGGAGACCTCCACCCACCCCCTCCAGAGAGCTTTGACGATTCTACTGGGCAATTTGCTTCCCTCGGCTCTCAGGGTATCCAGGCCTCAGGGACTTGGTCAGGTGAGGGGCTGACCAGGGGTGGTTTGGGACACACACAGGTTTTGGAGAAGCAGGAATGCCTAGTGAAAAGCAGAATGCCCTAGTGGAAAGAACTCGGGTGTGGGAGTCAGAGGACCTAGATCTCTCCGTTACCAAGACCTGCCGGTTTCACCTCTACAATATCGCCAAGATCCGCCCTTTCCTCTCCACCCAAACGGCTACCTTACTATTACGGGCTCTCGTTATATCCCGGCTAGACTACTGTGTCAGCCTTCTCTCTGACCTCCCTTCCTCCTCTCTCGCCCCGCTCCGGTCTATTCTTCACTCCGCTGCCCGGCTCATCTTCCTGCAGAAACGATCTGGGCATGTCACTCCCCTTCTTAAACAACTCCAGTGGTTGCCTATCGACCTCCGCTCCAAACAAAAACTCCTCACTCTAGGCTTCAAGGCTCTCCATCACCTTGCCCCTTCCTACCTCTCCTCCCTTCTCTCTTTCTACCGCCCACCCCGCACGCTCCGCTCCTCTGCCGCCCACCTCCTCGCCGTCCCTCGGTCTCGCCTATCCCGCCGTCGACCCCTGGGTCACGTCCTCCCGCGGTCCTGGAACGCCCTCCCTCCTCACCTCCGCCAAACTGATTCTCTTTCCCTCTTCAAAACCTTACTTAAAAATCACCTCCTCCAAGAGGCCTTCCCAGACTGAGCTCCTCTTCCCCCTCTACTCCCTCTGCCATCCCCCCTTTACCTCTCCGCAGCTAAAGCCTCATTTTCCCCTTTTCCCTCTGCTCCTCCACCTCTCCCTTCCCATCCCCACAGCACTGTACTCGTCCGCTCAACTGTATATATTTTCGTTACCCTATTTATTTTGTTAATGAATTGTACATCGCCTTGATTCTATTTAGTTGCCATTGTTTTTACGAGATGTTCTTCCCCTTGACGCTGTTTAGTGCCATTGTTCTTGTCTGTCCGTCTCCCCCGATTAGACCGTAAGCCCGTCAAACGGCAGGGACTGTCTCTATCTGTTGCCGACTTGTTCATCCCAAGCGCTTAGTACAGTGCTCCGCACATAGTAAGCGCTCAATAAATACTATTGAATGAATGAATGAATGAATCTCTCTAAACTGTAAATTCGTCATGAATTCCTTTAATGTGACCATGTATTTCCCTTTTTCATCACAACCCCAAGGCTCAGCCAATGCTACACCATTTAATTATCATGATTGTCAATAAATTTCCCCCCACCCCAAAAGTGAGCTTGCTCCCAGCTCACATCTCACATCAGAGAAGCAGCATGGCCTAATGGATAGAGCCCAGACCTAGGAGTCAGAGGACCTGGATTCTAATCCCTGATGTGCCTCCTGCCTGCTAGGTGACCTTGACCAAGTCACTTTACTTCTCTATGCCTCAGTTCCATCATCCACAAAATGGGGATTCAATCCCTCTTTTCCATCCTACTTAGACTGTGACCCCATATGGAACCTGATCATCTTCTATCTCCCCCAGGGCTTAGTACACTGCCTGGTACATGGTAAGCACTTAACAAATCATTTATCATCATTATTATGATCTCCTCCTGAATCTTCTGGAACTCCATAGCCAACATGAGGTAGTTCCATCCTACTCACCCAATATCATCAGTCCTGCTGCTGTGTAGCTACGGGCAGCTGCCATCTAAGAGAGCAGATCCAGGGGCAGAATTTATGAGCCTTGAACCATATCTCTCCACTCTCTCTCGGGAGTTATTAACGGGTTCACAAATGCAAGCATTGCTTAATGCAACTCTGCTCTGCCACTCCAAAAGGGAAATCTCTCCAGTAATATCCAGACTCCCCTCCCTGATGAACAAGATGAGTCCAGAAGTTTTTCCCACAATGATCCAGGACTAATTGACAGAGCAGCCAAGATCCCTCAGGGATATCAGGCAGGGTCAGTGTTAGGACCTCAACTGAGGTTAGTTCAGTGCTCTGAACACAGTAATCACTAAACAAATACCACTGATTGATTGTTTGAGACCACCTCTATTGAACTGTATTCTTCCAAATGCTCTGTGGTCAGTAAGAACTCAATAAATACTACTGATCTGTTGACTCTAGGAGGGATTTGTGTCGGTACTAAGAGATTCCCTTTTCCAGAAGGTCTTCATTCTCCCATCACTGTGAATAATCAGGAAGGGGCTGATGGCTGAGAAGGTGAATGCCAACTCCGTGTTGATATCCACTAGTATAGAGGACTTCTATCTTATGTTTAGTAAGACACTCAGTCTTGCTGAATGTTGCCCATAGAGGAGAAGGTAGAGTGACCGGGGCCATGACTTCTCTTGGCCGTCCTGACCTCGGACATCACCGCAGAGGGGCATCTGGGCATGTGGAGGTGTCAGACCAGCTGGTGGTGTCTGTGGAGTGCAAACACCATGTAGCCACCTGCCATGCTCATGTGCCCCACAAAGAACAGATCTCACAGGGAAAAAATCACCCTAGCTATTAGCATGACATCCACACCGGGATTGAAGGTCAAGCAATATTTGAGATCCAAAGGACTTTGCACACAGTCCAGGTACATGAGGAGTTTACAGTCAACATTGTTCAGGAAATTCCTCAGTCCCCAAGCTGACAAGATCACAAGCAATCCCGTGGTAAGAAGTACTGTGACATTGGATAGGGCCAAGTGGTAGAGAATCAAGTTCGAGGAGCTGATCTTTGGGCTGGCAGAGACCTGTGGGTATAGAACAGAAGAAGGAAATATTTCCCGAGAACCCAATGCTGATCTGTAATAGCAGCACAAAACCAATAGAAAGGTCAGTGGTGTCCATTGTCGGACATGTCTAATTAAAAGAAAAGAAGGGTACCCGCAAGGCTACCTGGGAGGGGAGAAGTGAGAGAGAGAGAGAGAGAAAGAGAGAGACTGAGTGAGTGAGTGAGTGACAAGAGACACTGAGACAGAGAGAAAGAGAGAGGTAATTTTTTACTTTTCAATAACAAAACTCTGCCACTTTTTTATGGAATTTGTTAAGCACTTACTATGTTCCAGGCACTGTACTAAGCTAGCAGCATGGCTTAGTGGAAAGACCACGGGCTTGGGAATCAGAGGTCATGAGTTCTAATCCTGACTCTGCCACTTGTCAGCTGTGTGACTTTGGGCAAGTCACTTAACTTCTCTGTGCCTCAGTTACCTCATCTTTAAAATGGGGATTAAGACTATGAGCCCAACGTGGGACAATCTGTTAACCTTGTATCTATCACAGCGCTTAGAACAGTGCTTAGCACATAGTAAGAACTTAACAAATACCATCATTATTATTCTTACTAAGGTGGACACAGTCCCTGTCCCACATAGGGGTCACAGTCTTAATCCCCATTTTACAGACAAGGTAGTTGAGACATAGAGAAGTGAAGTGACTTACCCAAGCTCACCCGGTGAACAAGTGGTAGTGTCAGGATCAGAACCCATGTCCTCTGACTCCCGGGCCCGCACTCTTTCCACTAATTCATTCATTCAATAGTGTTTATTGAGCGCTTAGTATGTGCAGATCACGGTACTAAGAGCTTGGGATGTACAATTTGGCAACAGATAGAGACAATCCCTGCCCAATGACAGGCTCACAGTCTAAGCAGGAGAGACAGACAGCAAAGCAAAACAGAACAAAACAAAACAAGACATCATCAAGCTAAATGAAATCAAGGAAATATGCACCTCATTAACAAAATGAATAGGGTAATAAATAATATAAACAAATGAGCACAGTGCTGAGGGGAGGGGAAGGGGGAAGAGCAGAGGTCGGTGGGAGGGGAGGGGAAGGGAAGCAGAGGGAAATGGGGGGGCTCAGTCTGGGAAGGCCTCCTGGAGGAGGTAAGTTCTCAGTAGGGCTTTGAAGAGGGGAAGAGAATTAGTTTGGTGGATGTGAGAAGGGAGGGCATTCCAGGATAGCAGTAGGACATGGACCAGGGGTCAGTGGTGGGACAGGCGAGAACGAGGCACAGTGAGGAGGTGAGCAGCAGAGGAGCGGAGTGTACGGTGTGGGCAGTAGAAAGAGAGAAGGGAGGTGAGGTAGGAGGGGGCAAGGTGATGGAGAGCTGTGAAGCCAAGAGTGAAGAGTTTTTGTTTCGTGAAAAGGTTGATAGTCAACCAGTGGAGGTTTTTGAGGAGGGGAGTGACATGCCCAGAGCATAGGAAGATGATCCGGGCAGCAGAATGAAGAACAGACTGGAGTGGGGAGAGACAGGAGGAAGGGAGATCAGAGAGGAGGCTAACACAATTATCCAGTCAGGATATTATGAGAGCTTGTACCAGCACAGTAGCAGTTTGGATGGAGAGGAAAGGGGAGATCTTGGTGATACTGTGAAGGTGAGACTGGCAGGTGTTGGTGGATTGGATGTGTGGAGTGAATGAGAGAGCAGAGTCAAGGATTCAATATTCAATAGTATTTATTTAGCACTTACTATGTGCAGAGCACTGTACTACGCTCTTGGAATATACAATTCAGCAACAGATAGAGACAATCCCTGCCCAATGACGGGCTTACAGTCTAATTGGCGGGGTGCGGGGGGGAGGGGTGACCAAGGATGACACCAAGGTTGTGGACCTTTGAGACGGGAAGGATGGTAATGCCGTCCACAGTGACAGGGAAGCCAGGAAGAGGACAGGGTTTGGGAGGGAAGATGAGCTCAGTTTTAGACATTAATCCATGCTACTTAAAAAACTAACAGTAACCAAATCAGCCCCAAATTTCTTGTCAGTTCTTTGGTCCAAGCCAAAGACAGCCCCCTGATTAATGCTCTGTGGAAGAGAACAGCATGGTCTAGTGGATAGTACATGGGCTCTGGAGTCAGAAGAACCTGGGTTCTCATCCCGGCTCCACCACTAGTCTGCTGTGTGACCTTGGGAAAGTCATTTTCCTTCTCTGTACCTTAATTACCTCACCTGTAAAATAACAATGATAATGGTATTTGTTAAGGGCTTACTATGTGCTAGGCACTGGACTAAGCTCTGGGTGGATACAGTCAGGTTGGACACAGGCCCTTGTCCCATGTGGGGCTCACAGTCTCAATTCCCATTTTACAGATGAAGTTGCTGAGGCACAGAGAAGTTAAGCGACTTGCCCAAGGTCACACAGCAGACAAGTGGTAGAGTCAGGATTAAAACCCATGACCTTTTGACTCCTAGGTCTGTGCTCTATCCTCTTCGCTATGCTGCTTCTCATCAGGGTAAAGACCGTGAACCCCATGTAGGACAGGGACTGGGTCCAACCTGGTGAGCTTCTATCTACCCCCAGAGCTTAGTACAGTGCCTGACACATAGGAAGTGCTTAACAAATTTCTTAAAAAAGAGAGCAGTCTTTAAAGACTGTTGCCTTTGCTAATGGATCCAGGATGCAAAAGACGCTCAGAATTTTGGGGAGGTTCATCATGAATATCTGTAATTCTTAGAGGAATCAGCAGGGAGAGATGAGGATACCTGGGATTGAGCTAGAGTAGAAATGGCAGTGAGGCATAGGACTGAGTGAGGAAGTGACTTGGGTTTCAATCCCTCCTTCTCCCTGAGTTAAAAAGAGAATCTGTAGAACCAAATGCTTAGTTTGTGATAATTATGGTACTTGTTAAGAGCTTACCACGTGTAAAGCACTGTACTAAGCACTGGGGCAGATACAAGATAATCAGCTCAGACAGAGTCCCTGTCCCACATGGGGCTCACAGTCTAAGTACTCATTCATTCAATCATATTTGTTGAGCATGTACTGTGTGCAAAGCACTGTACTAAGCACTTGAGAGAGTATAATATAAAAACAGACACATTCCTGACCACAGGAAGCTCTCAGTCTAGAGAGGGAGACAGACATTAATATAAATAAATACATGAATAAATAAATTGCAGATATATATGGGTGTGTGCGCGCTATGGGGATGAAAGGGAGGATGAATGAAAGAGCAAGTAAGAGTGGCACAGAAGGGAGTGGGAGAAGAGGAAAGGAGTTGCTTAGTTAGGGAAGGCTTCTTGGAGGAAATGTGCCATCAGTAAGGTTTTGAAGTGGGGGAAAGCAATTATCGGTCTGATGTGAGGAGGGAGGGCATTTCAGGACAGAGGTAGGATGGGGCAAGAGGGCAGAGGCAAGATAGATGAGATTGAGGTACAATAAGCAGGAGGGAGGACAGGTCCTGAATCCCTATTTTATTCATTCATTCATTCATTCATTCATTCAATCATATTTATTAAGCGCTTACTGTGTCTGCACTGTACTAAGCACTTGGGAAAATACAATACAACAATAAACAGTCACATTCCCTGCCCACAATGAGCTTACAGTCTAGAGGAGGGCAGTCAAACCTCAATACAAATAAATAAAATTACAGATATGTACGTAAGTGCTATGGGGCTGGGTGGTTGGGAGAGCAAAAGGAGCAAGTCAGAGTGACGCAGAAGGGAGTGAGAGATGAGGAAAGGTCAGACTAAGTCTGGGACAGCCTCTTGGAGGAGATGTGACTTCAACAAGGTTTTGAACGGGGCAAGAGTAATTGTGTGGCAGATTTGCGAAGGGAGGGCATTCCAGGCCAGGAGTAGGACGTGGACCAGGGGTCGACGGCGAGACAGGCGAGAATGCAGCACAGTGAGAAGGTTAGCATTAGAGGAGCCAAGTGTTTAGGCTGGGTGGTAGAAGGAGAGAAGTGAGGTGAGGTAAGAGGGGGCAAGGTGATGGAGTGCTTTAAAGCCAATGGTGAGGAGTTTTTGTTTGATGTGGAGGTGGATAGGCAACCACTGAAATTTTTTGAGGAGTGGGGCGACACATCCTGAATGTTCTTGGAGAAAAATGATCCAGGCAGCTAAGTGAAGTATGGACTGGAGTGGGGAGAGACAGGAGGCTGGGAGGTCACCAAGGAGGCTGATGCAGTAATCCAGGTGGGATAGAATGAGTGATTGTATTAACGTAGTAGCAATTTGGATTTTATAGATGAGGACCCTGAGCCCCAGAGAAGTGAAGCAAATTGCCCAAGGAGCCACACTCAGCAGGTAAGAGTCCAGTCAGAGTCAGAATTAGAACCCAGGTCCTCTGATCCCCTCTTCTATGCCTTATCTACTGTCTGACACCGAGGTACATGAGAGCATGAGAAATTCCACCCTAGCTCACACTAATGGCCTATCCAGCTCAGTAGTCAACCTATGATCATTTTTCCAGACACTTTCTTCCAAGAAAGAACAGAGGTGGAGATTTGATTTACCCCTTTGATGCGCATCTCCAACTCTGGTGATCCAAAGCTTTGCCTCAATCACCCTATTATGGATCCAGAGGAAGTAACATGGCCTAGTGGAAGGAGCACAGGCCTGGGAGTGAAGGAAAGGTGGGTTCTAATCCCAGTTCAGATGCCTGTCTGCTGGATGACCTTGGGTAAATCACATCACTGCTCTGTGCCTCAGTTACCTCATCTGTAAAATGGGGATTAAGACTGTGAGCCCAATGTGGGACAGGGACTGTATCCAACCTGATTAGCTTGCATCTACCCCAGCACTTGGAACAGTGATTGACACATAGTAAGTATTTAACAAGTACTATCATTGTTATTATTATCATTATCTGAGACTTAGTTTAAGGGCCCAGCTCTTAGGGGCCCAGCTCTCCATGCTTGTGGTAGTATTATGCTTGTTAAGCATTTGCTATGTGCCAAGCACTGTACTAAGTGCTGGGGTAGTTACAAGATCATCAAGTCCCACATGGAGATCACAATCTAATTAGGAGGGAAAACAGAGAACCGGTGTGGCTTAGTGGAAAGAGCCCAAGCCTGGGGGTCAGAGGACCTGAGTTCTAATCCTGACTCCACCACTTGTCTGCTGTGGGACCTAGGGCAACTCTCTGAACTTCTCTGAGCCTCAGGTAACTCACCTATAAAATTAAACTGTGAGCACTATGTGGGACAGGAACTGTTTCCAACCTGATCACTTTGTATAATAATAACAGTAATAATAATGTTGGTATTTGTTAAGCACTTACTATGTGCCAAGCACTGTTCTAAGCCATAGATGGGGTAGATACAAGGTCAGTACCTTGGAAGGTACTGAAGGTACAAGGTCAGTAGCTTGGAACAGTGCTTGACACTTAGCAAGCACTTACATTAAAACAAACAAGAGGTATTGAATCCCCATTTTACAGATGAGGGATCTGGGGCAGAGAGAAGTGAAGTGATTTGCCCCTAGTGACACAACAGATAACTGGCAGTGAGGTTAGAACCCAGGTCCTCTGATTCCCGGACCCATACTCTTTCCACTAGGACACACTGCTTCTCCAAGGGGCTGCATTTTAGTCCCCATGGAGAGTCATCATGGAGGGTCAAACAGAGACCAGCAGTCACTGGGAAGTGACATCACAGTGGAAGGAGCACATTGAGCATGCTCAGTCCTCTGTGGCCAGCCCCTGCTTTACCTCCATCAGTCAATCAATGGTATTTATTGAGCCCTTTCTGTGCATAGAGCACTGTACTAAGCACTTAAGAGAGTACAATACAACAGAGTTGGTAGGTACATTTGGCTCTCAAGAAAATTCTCAAGATCCCATTCCTGCTCACCTTATAAAAATCATCACCCCTTCCCTCCTCCCCTCCTTAACTTCTATCTTTAACCACTCACTCTCCAGTGGATTCTTCCCCTCGGCCTTCAAACATGCCCCCGTCTCTCCCATCCTAAAAAAACCCTCTCTCGACCCCACTTCCCCTTCCAGTTATCACCCTATCTCCCTACTACCCTTCCTCTCCAAGCTCCTAGACTGAGTCGTCTACACTCGCTGCCTAGAATTCCTTAACTCCAATTCTCTCCTGGACCCCCTCCAATCTGGCTACCATCCCCTCCACTCTACCGAGACTGCTCTCTCAAAGGTCACCCATGACATCCTTCTTGCCAAATCCAATGGCTCCTACTCTATCCTAATCCTCCTTAACCTCTCAGCTGCCTTTGACACTGTCGACCATCCCCTCCTCCTCCACATCTTATCTCACCTTGGCTTCACAGACTGCATCCTCTCCTGGTTCTCCTCTTATCTTTCTGGCCGTTCATTCTCTGTCTCCTTCGCAGGCTCCTCCTCCCCCTCCCATCCTCTAACTGTAAGAGTTCCTCAAGGGTCAGTTCTTGGTCCTCTTCTGTTCTCCATTTACACTCACTCCCTTGGGTGAACTCATCTGCTCTCATGGCTTTAACTATCATCTCTATGCAGATGACAAACAAATCTACATCTCTTCCCCTGTCCTCTCCTCCTCTCTTTGGGCTCATATCTCCTCCTGCCTCCAGGACGTCTCTACCTGGATGTCTGCCCGCTACCTAAAACTCAACATGTTCAAAACCGAACTCCTTATTTTCCCTCCCAAGCCCCGTCCTCTTCCTGACTTCCCTATCACTGCGGATGGTACGACCACCCTTCCCATCTCTCAAGCCCGCAACCTTGCTGTCATCCTTGACTCAGCTCTCTCATTCACCCTACACATCCAATCCGTCACCAAGACCTGCTGGTCTCACCTTTATAATATTGCCAAGATCCGCCCTTTCCTCTCCACCCAAACGGCTATTTTACTGGTACAGGCTCTCATAATATCCCGGCTGGATTATTGTGTCAGCCTTCCCTCTGATCTCCCTTCCTCCTGTCTCTCCCCGCTCCAGTCTATTCTTCATTCTGCTGCCCTGCTCATCTTCCTGCAGAAATGTTCTGGGCATGTCACTCCCCTTCTTAAAAACCTCCGGTGGTTGCCTGTCAACCTCTGCACGAAACAAACACTTCTCACTCTGGGCTTCAAGGCTCTCCATCACCTTGCCCCCTCCTACCTCTCCTCCCTTCTGTCTTTCCACTGCCCACCCCGTAGGCTCCGCTCCTCTGCCACCCACCTCCTCACCGTCCCCCGTTCTCGCCTATCCAGCCGTCGACCCCCGGCCCACATCGTCCCACTGTCCTGGAATGCTCTCCCTCCTCACCTCCGCCAAACTAACTGTCTTCCCCTCTTCAAAACCCTACTGAGAGCTCACCTCCTCCAAGAGGCCTTCCCAGGCTGAGCTTCCCCTTTTCCCTCTGCTCCCTCTTGGACCCCTTCACCTCCCTTCAGTTAAGCCCCCTTTTCCCCGCCTTTCCCTCTGCTCCTCCCCCTCTCCCTTCCCCTCCCCTCAGCACTGTGCTCGTCCACTCATTTGTATATATTTTTATTACCCTATTCATTTTGTTAATGAGATGTACATCCCCTTGATTCTATTTATTGCTATTGTTTTTGTCTGTCTGTCTAAGCCCGTCAATGGACAGGGATTGTCTCTGTTGCCGAATTGTACATTCCAAGCACTTAGTACAGTGCTCTGTACATAGTAAGCGCTCAATAAATACTATTGAATGAATGAACGAAACTTGCTTCCCCCTACCCCCCACCATTCAGGACCGTGATTCGCCCAGCCGACTCTTCACTACTCTGAGAGAAGAGCTCAGTTCTGAGAGATGAGAATCACCTGGACAGGGACGTGAAGAGACACTAATGGGGAGAGCTGATTCCATCATGTACAACTAGCCACGAGGAGAGGCATAAGAGCAGGTCCTGAAGAGGAGGATGATAGAGAGGTTGACAGAGTACGAGAAGGAGGAGGGAGAGGACAAGGATGAGGAAAAGGAGTGAAGGAGGAGGAGAAGTATGAGGAGGGAGATGACGATGAAGAGAGGAGGACAAGGATGAGGAGGAAGAGTGAGAGGCTGGAGAGGAGCTGGCATCGGCCGGGTTGGACAGGGCATGCTTATCTTTACTGCTATGTGCCCCAGGAAACGGAGGCACCAAGACATTAAGTGACCTACCCAGAATTATGCACCAGGCAAGGGGCAGAGTCGGGATTAGAAACCAGGTCCTCTGACTCCCAGCTCTGTGTTCTTTCCACTAGGCATGTTTCCAGGGCTGATGGGACATAGCCCCTACATCAGAGTCTCAGAACTGCAGGAGAAATCTTTCCACTGTGAAACCCCACTTTCCGAGACCAGGCTATGTCCTCACTCACCCATCTCCCATTCTGCCTTGTCAAGACTGAGGGCACCCTTTATCAGGCCCTTTTCTCATCTTTTCCCCTTCCCTAGAGGGCGATTAATGATCGAACTAAAATATATGATCTCTGTGAGAAGGAAAAAGGAACCATGAAACCAATCAACCCTGTGGATAGAGATTGATTTCCCAAAACTGATCATTTCAGAGGCTGCTTTACAAAACCACGATTTCCTTTTTTTAATGGAATTGGTTAAATGCTCACTTTGTGTCAAGCACTGTAGTAAGCACCACGGTAGATATAAGCCAATCGGGTCCCACAAGGGGCTCACAGTTTAAGTAGGAGAAAGAACACATATTAAATCCCCATTTAGCACATGAGGGAACTGAGGCAAAGAGAAGTGAAGTGACTTCCCCTAGGTCACCCAGCAGGTAAATATCAGATCTGGGATGAGAACACAAACCCTCTAACTCCTAGACCCGAGTACTTTCCACTAGGGGGGCAGGGAGCTGGGCTGGGCCATGATGTTGGGGACACAGACAGCTGCCCAAAGAGGTGATTTGTCTTGAGAATCATCATGGTGGGCCATAACCTGGTTGGAAGGAAAAGGAACCAGGAGGCAGGAGGTGTTCAGGGGCCTCACAGTGTATGTAGAAGGGAGGATAGGAAAACTGCAGCACAGAGAGGTTAGGCAAGTTGCCCAAGATCACACAGCAAGCAATTGAAAAAGCCGGGATTAGAGTCTAAATCCTCTGATTTCCAGGCCCGTGCTCTTTCCACGAGGCTATGTTTCTTCTCCATTTATTCAATAGTATTTATTGAGCGCTTACTATGTGCAGAGCACGGTACTAAGCACTTGGAATATACAATTCGGCAACAGATAGAGACAATCCCTGCCGATTGACGGGTTTACAGTCTAGTAAGTAGGAGCCCCCTCCCCCAGGTCTCTGCCAGATTATAGGGTTGGCTGGGGGGTATGAGAAATCTACACACCAATCTCCCCTCCCCCTGCAATCTTTGCCTCCCTCTCCTAGACCAGGGTGATGAAAACAAGACATGCCCACAAGGTAGAGGCAATGGTCCAAAGTTGGCTGTGCCTCTGTGGGAGCTGGGGCTGAGAGTGTCAGGCACGGCCCAGAGGCACAGGCTTGGCAACTGGCACACCTTCCTACCTCACTTCGCTACTCTTCTACTATATCTCAGCCCATATTTCACTCCTCTAGTTGCTAACATTCTCACTGGGCCTTGATCTCATCTATCTAGCCACTGACCTCTAGCCGACAACCTGTCTCTGGCCTGGAACACCCTCCCTCCTCATATCTGACAGATAATGACTCATGCCCCCCTTCAAAGCTTTATTGAATGCACATCTCCTCCAAGAGGCCTTCCCTGACTTGAACCCTTCTTTGCTCTTCTCTCACTCCCTTCTGTGTCATCCTGATTTATTTCTTTTATTCATCACCCCCTCCAGGCTCACAGCACTTATATACATACCTGTAATTTATTTATGTATATTAATATCTGTCTCCCCCTCTAGACTGTAAGCCCACTGTGGTTAGGGAAAGTGTCTGTTTATTGCTATATCATACTCTCCCAAGTGCTTAGTTCAGTGCCCTGCACACAATAAGTGCTCAATAAATATGATTGAATGAATGAATGAATGAATGAATGAAAGAAAGAAAAAGCCCTAATGCTTCCATGTGTCTCCAAGAGCGTCTCTTTGGGTCTAACAGGAGGAGGACTCTGAGATCATCTTGCCACAGCTCAGGAGAGATTATGGGGAAGGAGACAGGAGGCACACTCAGGGATTTCCCCAATGAAGTGTAGTGTCAGAGTGGATTAATGCTCAAGTCATCCACTAATTGCAGCACGTGCTAATCTACCCCTGAGGGAGGGCAGGCATGAAAAAAGCAGCTGATAAATGCCACCTCTGACCATTCCTGCCAGAGTCTGCCTCACTGGCCCCTGCCCTTCTGGTCTGTGGGAGTGATGGAGATGGGTGAGTAACCTCTCCATCACAGAATTTCTGAATTGTGAATTGCTTTTGAATAGGGAATTTGGAGCTTAGGACTGGAGTAGCATAGTGGGAGCCTCAGTGGACATTTCTGAACCAGACTTTTGACACTATTCTCACTTCTTCATTCCTCAAAACCTCTGGAGAAGGGGCCCCTCAAAATTAGATGGGATAACCTCCTGTCTGCAATGTCAGAAGGGTCAGTTTTTTGGTTTACTTTTAAATGGTATTTGTTAATTGCTTACTTTGTGCCAAGCACTGTTCATTCATTCATTCAATAGTATTTATTGAGCGCTTACTAAGTGCAGAGTACTGTACAAACCGCTTGGAATGTACAATTCGGCAACAGATAGAGACAATCTCTGCCCAGTGACAGGCTCACAGTCTAATCGGGGGAGACAGATGGACAAAAGCAAGACAACATAATCACGATAAATAGAATCAAGGGGTTGTACATCTCATTAACAAAATAAATAGGGTAATAAAGGAGCCAGGGGGTTCTCCATTATCTGTGTTAGCAGCTCCGGATCAGACATCAGCTGCCGCTGCATCTGCTGCTGCAGCTTCATGAAGTTGGCCAAGCCCAGGCCCAGGCTGCTCAGTCCCAGGAGCCCGCCGAGGCGGAGCTGGCCCCGTCCCCCACCCCGACCCCCGGCCTCCGGCCCCCGCCGCCCACGTCCAGGGGTGCGGCCCCCGAGGTGGAGGGCTGGGACGGGGCCACGGGTGAGAAGGGGGCGTCCAGGCCCGGGGCAGTCGGGTCAGCTGGGCCGACGGCCATGGGGTCGTGGGCGTACTGCGGGGTCTTGATGACCAGGTGGACGGTGAGCCCGTCCAGACTCCATGCTGCTTCAGGGTGTCTCCATCCCTCAGGATCTTCCCCGCGAAAATGACCACCAGCTTGTCCTGCTGCACCTTGAAGTGCCGGCACTGATCTAACCATTGTGGTAGGACACAAATCTCTGTCCCACATGGAACTTGCAGTCTAACTATTAGGGAGGGGAATTTAATCCTCATTTTATAGATGAGGTAATCGAGGCCTCAGGGAAAAAGAAGAGGAAGGGCCTGGGAGTTAGAGGATCTGGGTTCTAATCCCAATTCCTTCATTGTAATTTTATTTATTTATATTAATGTTTGTCTTCCCCTCTAGACCGTAAGTTCATTTTGGGCAGGGAATGTGTCTGTTATATTGTTATATTGTACTCTCCCAAGAGCTTAGTACAGTGCTCTGCACACAGTAAGTGATCAATAAACACGATTGATCGACTGTTGTGGGACTTTGGGCAAGTCACTTCATCTCACTGTGCTTCAGTTTCTTCATCTGAAAAATGGAGAGTCAAAACCTGTTCTTCCTCTTGAATGGTTTGACCCTTGTGGGACAGGGACTGTGCCAAATTTGATTAGCTTTATCTACCATGAGGGCATAGAACATTGCTTTGCAAATAGTAAGTGCATTACAAATGCCATAAACAAATAAACTGACACCCGCAGCAGCTTCCTAGGAAAGGAGAATTGCAACCTCAAACAAGCCCCACTGGTAGGCATAAAAAGCAGTGTGTTCTAGTAGATAGAGCACAGGCCTGGTAGTCAGAAAGATCTGGGTTCTAATCCTGACTCTGCCATGTGTCTACTGGATGACCTTGAGCAAGTCACTTCAATTCTCTGTGCCTCAGTTACCTCATCTGTAAAATGAGGATTAAGATGATGAGCCCCATATGGGACAGGGATTCTGTCCAACCCGATTTGCTTGGATCCACTCCAGCGGTTAAAACAGTGCCTGGCACATAGCAAGCACTTAACAAATACCACAATTATTACTCTTATTATCATTATTATTAGTAAAAAGGACAGGGACAGTTGAATTAATCAATGAGGATTATAGAGTGAACCTCTGCATGCAGAGCACTGGACTAAGCACTTGGGAGAATGCTATAAAAGTAGAAAACATGACCCTCAGGGAGCTCACAATATTATGTGGGAGGCAGACAGGTGCACATTAATAATAACAATAACAATGTTCAGCATTAACAATGTTAATTGTTAAGCATTTACTATGTGCCAATCCCTGTTCTAAGTGCTGGGTTAGATACCAGCTAATCACGTTGGACACAGTCCCAACCCACATAGAGCTCATGGACTCACAGTCCAACCTGATTATCTCATATCTACCTCAGTGCTTAGAACAGTGCTTGACACCTAGTATGTGCTTAAAAAATGTCATCTATTATTAATCCAGATGAGGTAACAGGTTCAGAGATATTAAATTGCTTGTCCAAAGTCACACAGCAGAGAGGAGCCAGAAGCCAGGATTAGAACCCAAGGTTCTTCTGACTCCCAGGCCCATGGTCTATCCATTAGGTCACGCTGCTTTTCGCAACTTGTGCAAGTGGCTGATAAACAAATGCTACAGTGAGTCATAGGAGGCTGGCAGGGTCAATCAAAGAATAAGGGGTACGTTCTGTCAGGATGGGTTTGGACTTTTCCTTCAGTTTGAAGATGAGCCTGCTGACAATGAGATGAAAGTGTTTGAGGGAGCTTTCCTTGCCTACTTAAACTCTGATCCCCACATGGGACAGGGACTCTTTCCTATCTGATCATCGCGTACCTACCACAGCGCTTAGTACAGTGCTTGGCACATGGTAAGGACTTAACAAGCACCACAGTTATTATCACCATCACATTCAGCTTTCATACTGAGTCAGAGACAGCAGCGTGCGTGGCCTAGTGGAAAAATCCCAGGCCCGAGGGTCAGAGGACCAGGGTTCTCATACTGGCTCAGCCACTTATCTGCTGTGTGATCTTGGGCAAGTCACTTCATTTTGCTGTGCCTCCATTACCTCATCGGTAAACTGGGGATTAAGACTGTGAGCCCCATGTGGGACAGGGACTGTGTCCAACCTGATTAGCTTGTATGTATCCCAGAGCTTGGTATGGTGCCTGGCACTTAGAAAGTGCTTAACAAATACCATTACAAAAGAGAAAAGGGTGTTGACTTCAACTTCATTGTAAGTAAAATAGAGATCTTGTCCCTTCCTGGTAATGCCACTCCCCCAGCAGTCAATCATTCATTCAATCATATTTATTGAGTACCTGCTGTGCTCAGAGCATTGTACTAAGCCCTTGGGAAGCCCTTGGGAATTGGGAAATTGTTTATACAACAGTAAACCATGACATTCCCTGCCCCAGTCAGGTAACCTCCCCTCCCATCCCCCATCCTCTTCCATTCCACTACCCCACCTCTTTAAGCTTTCTCCCCTGTTTCCCTCACCCCGTTATGTTTCTGAGAATTATTTCTCTATTTACTTTCCTTCCCGGTGTCCCCACCCTCACTATTACTGTGACTTCAGATCTGGTGCACAAAAGGAGGCTATTGCTATAAAATCCAAACTGATGTACTGTAAAGGTGAAATCGGGTGTAAATTTAGCTATGTTGTCAGTTCTGTTCTTCATTCTAAATGTCGAGGATGCCTTGTTCATATTTTTTTTGTAGTTTTTCTAAAGCACTACTATGTGTTGGACACTGTACTAAATGCTGGGGTAGTTGAAAACTAATCACGTTGGCCACAGTTCACTGACCCACATGGGTGTGACAGTCTTAATCCCCACTTTACAGATGAGGGAATTGAGGAGAGAGAATGTACAAATTAGCACTATCTCTCTCTCCTCTTCTTCACTCTTTCTCATCCTTGCTCTCATTCTCTCTCTTCTCTCATTCTTTCTCATCCTTGCTTTTCTTTCTCTCTCTTCATTTCCTCACTCTTTCTCTCTCTTCCTTTCTTTCTCTTTCTCCTTTTCCTCACTGTTTCTTGCTCTTGTCATGAGCCCTGACTGAGATCTTTGCCTTGCCTGTCCTCCCCCAGGTTGCTAAAGATTCACTTCATCCAGATTTCTACTCCTCTTGGATGAGATCCCTGGATGCACCTCACCCAGATTCCTGCTATGAGATCGTTGGACACCCCTCACCCAAATTTCTGATCCCGTGGGACGAGATCCTTAGATTCAACTCTCCCCACTTCCTCTCCCTACCACCCCCAAGAAGCCCTAATTAACTGGGAGCTCCTACTAGGTCGGGCACTCGCTGACAAGTTCAGAGGGAAACCAAACCACATTTCGGTGCAGCTGATCTTTTTATTCCATACTTAACCTGCTAGAAACAGCGAGTAGACACATACGTGCACAGGGAAACAGACACAGAATAGTTACCCATCCAACTGGTTTTCCCAAAAGTCTTGCAGATGGCCCCAGGTCAGAGAAGTTAAAGGAGTCTGGCTGGCTGTAACTTGTTGTCCTGATTCAAATCCTAGTTACTTTGCTTGTGGCAGTAGTAGGAGCCTCAGTGCATGTCTTAGATGATTTCTTGCCTCAGCCATGCAGTAGATGTCTTGACTTAGGCAGTTTTGCCGCCTCATGTGAGAGCAGTTCTTTCCCCTTTTAATCAGTTAATAATAATAATGTTGGTATTTGTTAAGCGCTTACTATGTGCCGAGCACTGTTCTAAGCGCTGGGGTAGACATAGGGGAATCAGGTTGTCCCACGTGGGGCTCACAGTCTTAATCCCCATTTTACAGATGAGGTAACTGAGGCACCGAGAAGTTAAGTGACTTCCCCAAAGTCACACAGCTGACAAGTGATAGAGCCGGGGTTCGAACCCATGACCTCTGACTCCAAAGCCCGTGCTCTTTCCAGTGAGCCACGCTGCTTCCCGTGTTCAGAGTGGTTGCAGCTGGGATATTCAGGATTGCCTGCTGTTTTCTGTTCCTGGGTAAACCAAGAGGGATGACGACCCTTCCCCTGTGCTTATCCCTGCAGGCTTAACCCCATCAGGTCGTCTTCTCCTGCCCAGCAGAGCAATTTAGCTCCTCCTCAAACCCCTATACAAACAATTCCATTTCTCCTCAGCCATTCAAGTCCTCCTCAAACTTCTCAGCAAAGTAATTTAGTTTCTCCTCAGCAATTCAAGTTTTCCTTAAACTTTTCAGTAAAATAATTCAGCCTCTCTTCTGATTCCTCCTTTGTTCTTGTTGCTCAGGGGGGCAAAGAATAGTCTTTTAGGAAATGGCTTCTGCATTATAAGACGGTGTCACTCTTGCTCATCGAAGCCCTTTCTCTTTCTCTTTGTCCCCTTCCTCATCCTTTTTTCCATTGTTCTCTCCCTTTCCTCATTCTTTATCACCCTTGCTCTCTTCTTCCTCATTCCCTTGGTCTCTCTCCTTCCTCACCGTTTCTTGCTCCGTCTCTTTCTCTCACTCCCCTTCCTCACTTTCACCCTTGCTCTCTCCCGCTCACTCTCTGTCTCCTTCCTCACTTTTTCTCACCTTTGTTCTATTTCTCACCTTTACTCTCTTTCTTTCTCTCCCCTTCTTCACACTTTCTCTCTTCCTCTCTCTCCTCTTCCTTACTCTCATCACCTTTGCTCTTTCTCTCCCCTTCTTCACTCTTTATTGCTCTTTCTCTCTATCCCCTTCCTCACCCTTTCTCTTCCTCATTCTCTTTCTCTGTCTCTCTCCCTGTCTTCTTCTTACGTTGCTCTGCAGGTTACTTTAAGGTCTAACTGGAAATTCACGAGGATGAATGCCATAGAAATGTGGAGGGGGGGGGCAATTGTGATGCAATTGCAGATGAACATTGGGATCTCAGGACATGTATTTCTCCTTCTGTTTTATATCCACCTGGCCTCCAGAAACTCCTGGCTCAGCTCCTCAGACTTAATCCTAGCCTACCTATCATTGGCAAACACAGCAATATTTCTCACCAGGGGCATCCCGGACACACTTTCAGGTTGGGGATGGAGAATTTTCCTGGGTGATGTGGAGTTTAAAACACTTCTGCACCTGTACCGAGTGGCCCAGGGCCTTACAATCTCCAGCACCTGCCTCCTGAGCATCTTCCAGGCTGTCAACATCAGCCCCAGAACCCCCCGATGGGCCCGGATCAAGGCCAGATTCCCCAACTGTGTCGTCCCCTTCTGCCTTCTGGCCTGGGTCCTCAATCTGCTGATTTACGTTAGTGTGCCAATAGGACTGAGAAGCTCCCAGAACAGCAGCACGGTTTCAATATCGCTGGATCTCAAATATTGCTCACCGGTCATTGGTGTCACAAAAACTGCCTTGGTCATCTCAGCCATGATCTCCCTCCAGGATCTGTTCTTCATGGAGCTCATGAGTGTGGCCAGTGGCTACATGGTCTGGGTCCTGTACAGACACCACCGGCAGGTCCAACAGCTCCACACAGCTGGATGGTCCCCCGGATGATGCCCGAGGTCAGGGCAGCCAAAGGGGTCATGGCCCTAGTCACCCTCTTCATTCTCCACTATGGGCGACAGTCCATCACACTGAGCATTTTAATAAATGTGAAAGAGAAGCCAGCTTTTCTGGTGAACAGTCATCTGGTGTTGTCCTTCAAATTCTTGGTCATTAGTCCCTTCCTGATAATTTCCGGGGACAGGAGGATGAGAAGGTTCTGGAAGACAGAATCTCCCATTGCCAACATGGGTCGCTGATAGAAGCCCCAGACAGACCCCTGTCTGCCCACCTCATTTCACCAGACTAGAGTGATCTGACATCCCAGACAGGGTGACACTGAACTGGTGATGAAGGGGTCTTGTCCCTCATCCCCCAAGGCTCAGGTGGTTATGGGTGTGGCTGAGGCAACTTCCCTAGCAGAGAAAGAGGCATCTGTCTTCCTGATGGGGCTTGAGATGTCAGCCTGCCTCGACCCTAGGGAAGCAGTGTGGCCTTGTGGATAGAGCACGGGCCTGGGAGTCAGAAGGACCTGGCTTCTAATCTCTGCCACTTGTCTGCTGTGTGATCTTGGGCAAGTCACCTCACTCCTCTGGGCTTCAGTTACTTCATCTGTAAATTGGGGATTAGGACTGTGAGCCCCATATGGGACACGGACCATATCCAAACTGATTAGCTTGTATGTACCTCAGCGCTTGAACAGTGCTTGAGAAATAGGAAGCATTCAAAAAATTCCATCATCATCATCACCCCAGTTCTGTCTGCATTAGAATCTCCCCCTCCCCATCTTGGTAAAAGTAGATCTGGACCTGCCTCATGGGGGGGGTCTTTTTGCTCTACCCACCACAAAACTTGTGCATTATTTATAATTCTATTAATTTATATTGATGATGTGTATTTATCTATAATTCTATTTACTTATATTGATGCTATTGATGCCTGTTTACTTGTTGGATGTCTGTCTCCCCCTTCTAGACTGTAAGCTCATTGTAGTCAGGGAATATGTCTGTTTATAGTTGAGGCTGATGCAATAATCTAGTCATGATATTATGAAAGATTGTACCAGCAACGGAGCAGTTTGGATGGAGAAGAAAGTGCGGATCTTGGCGTTGTTGTGAAGGTGAGATCGGCAGGTTTTGGTGACAGACTAGATATTTGGGGTGAATGAGAGAGCAGAGTCAAGGATGATACCAAGGTTGCGGACTAGTGAGACAGGAAGGATGGTAGTGCCGTCCATAGTGACGGGAAAGTCAGGGAGAGGGCTGGATTTGGGAGGGAAGATAAGGAGCTCGATTTTAGACATGTTGAGCTTTAGGTAGCAGGCGGACATCCAGGTGGAGTTTTCTTGAAGGCAGGAGGAGATACGAGTCTGGGGTAAGGGAGAGAGAGAGCGAAGGAGATGTAGATGCAGGTATCATCCACGTAGAGATGATAGTTGAAGCCACGGGAGTGAATGAATTCACCAAGAGAGTGAGTATAGATGGAGAATAGAAGGGGACCAAGAAGTCACCCTTGAGGAACCCCTACAGTTAGGGGATAGGAGGGGGAGGAGGAGTCCGCGAAGAAGGCTGAGAATGAACGGCCAGAGAGATGAGGAGAATGAGGAGAGGACAGAGTCTGTGAAGTCAAGGTTGGATAATGTGTTGAGGAGAAGGGGATGGAGGGGAACAGCGCAAGGGGAGGGGGATGAGGGTTGGCGCTGGTACAGTGGGATTCTAGGCAGGGGGCGGGGAGTGTCAAAGGCAGCTGAGATGTCGAGGAGGATTAGGATAGAGTCAGAGCCATTGGATATGGCAAGAAGGAGGTCATTAGTGGCCTTTGAGAGGCAGTTTCAGTGGAGTGGAAGGGACAGAAACCAGGTTGGAGGGGTTCCAGGAGAGAGTTGGAGTTGAGGAATTCAAGGCAGCAAGAGTAGACGACTCGCTCTAGGAGTCTGGAAAGGAAGGGTAGGAGGAAGATAGGGCAATAACTAGAAGAGGCACTGGGGTCAAGAGGGGTTTTTTTTTTAGGATGAGGGAAACATGGGCATGTTTGAAGGCAGAGGGGAAGAAGCCATTGGAGAGTGAGTGGTTAAAGATAGAAGCTAAGGAGGGGAGGAGGGAAGGGGCAATAGTTTTTATAAGATGAGCGGGAATGGGGTCTGAAGTACAGATGCAGAGAGTGGCACTTGCAAGGAGGGAGGAGATCTCTGAAAATACTGCTAGGAAGGATGGGAAAGTAGAGGAGAGGGTTAAGAGCTGGGGGGATGGAAAAGGAGGAGGGGTGACTTTGGGGAGCTCAGACCTGATGGTGTTAATTTTTGTAATGAAGTAGGTGGCCAGATCGTTGGGAGTGAGGGATGGAGGAGGGCGGGGGGAACAGGGGGCCTGAGAAGGGAGTTAAATGGCCGGAACAGTTGGTGGGGGTGATGGGCGTGGGCATCAATGAGGGAGGAAAATTAGTTTTGTATGGCAAAGGAAAGGGCAGAGTTAAGGCAGGAAAGGATAAATTGCAGTGAACAAGGTTGGCTTGATGCTTAGCGTTTTGCCAGTAGCGTTCAGCAGCTTGAGCAGAAGAACGAAGGAGGCAGACAGTGGAAGTGATCAAGGGTTGTGGGTTAGTGGAGTGAGAGCGACGAAGAGAAAGGGAAGTGAGCTAGTTGAGTAGAGAAGGTGGAGTTGAGAACAGTAATCTGGTCATCAAGGGTGGGTAGAGAGGTTAGGGAGGCAAGGTGGGATGTGCTACTTTGAGAGAGATGGATGGGAACCAAGAGAGCAGAGGTCTATGGTCAGAGATAATGATTTCAGAGTGGGTGAGGGTGGAAATAGTGCAGCGGTAAGAGATGATGAGATTGAGGGTGTGACTAAATTGGTGAGTGGGTGAGGTGTGGTGGAGCAGGAGCTTGGCAGAGTCAAGGAGTGATAGAAGGTGGGCGGGAGAGAAGTCACCAGGTACATCCATGTGGATGTTGAAGTCTCCAAGGATTAGAGTGGGCATGGAAAAGGAGAGAAGAAAGGTGAGAATGAGGTCAAAGTGGTTAAAGAAGTTGGAGGTGGGACCAGGGGGGCGGTAGGTGACAGCTACAAGAATCTGGAGGGAGTGGTAGAGGGGAATAATATGGGTTTCAAAGGAGGGGAAGGAGAGGAAAGGGACGGGGATAGTGCAAAAGCAGCACTGGGGTGCGAGAAGGAAGCTGACACCTCCTCCTTTCCCGGTGAGTCTGGAGGAGTGGGAGAAGGAGAGATCTCCACTGGAAAGAGTAGCAGAAGAGACTGTGTCATCTGGAATGAGCCAGGTCTCAGGGGAGGGCAACGAGGAGAGAGTGGGAAAGGAACAGGTCAAGGATGAAAGGGAGTCTACCTATAATGGAGTGGGGGTTCCATAGGCCACACTTGGCAGCAGCTATGGAGGGAGGGGAGAGAGGGGGAAGAGTGTGGGTGTTGGGGAGGGTTAGGATGGAAATGAGATGGCGAGGACCTGGGCGGGGAGAGGGGGATGAGGGATGGCGATGATAGTGGAGAACTGGGATGGGACGAGGGTGGAGCGAGGGGGGAGTGAAAGGGTTGGAAGGGAGGGGGTTGGAGGGGAACAGCGCAAGGGGAGGGGGATGAGGGTTGGCGCTGGTACAGTGGGATTCTAGGGAGGGGGCGGGGAGTAGGGGAGGGAGCAGGGGAAAGTGAGGGAAAGAGCTGGATGGAGTGGGGAAGGAGAAGGTGAAGATAGGGAAGGGCAGATGGGAGCAGGGGAATTGGAAGGTCATCCTGAGGTCAGGGAAGTAAATGACTGCACTGAGATCAGTTAACAATTAATATGCAGTAGCAACAATAAAATATAATAAGTGAGTGATGCCCAGAGTATAATGTTGAATTGTCCATGGGTCGATCAAAACGGCTAGTGACAAGGAGAGTCCAGTGGCTCTTGGCCCAGTTGTCTCTGAGGCGGTAGAGGAAGTCCTGAGGCGGTAGAGGAAGTCCTGTGGATGGCCGATTTGGAGAAGACTGGAGCTGTTATGGGGGATATGGGAGAAGAAACTGCTGGGGAGAGGAGTAAATAACCAAACAACATGGCGGGCTGAGTAGGTGCGAATGCAGGTGGTAGCTAAAAGTAACCCCGTGAGAGCAAGGGCATTGTTACACGAGGAGGGAGCCGGGGCGGCGGGGGGGAATCATTCACATCCACTCCAACACAGGGAAGGAGGGAGTGGGGGCTCCCCAGAGATGGTCTCTTCCGGGGGGGTGGTGATCTGGGGGACACAATGTCCCATGGCCTTGGTGGGAGGGGACGAGCGGGGATCTGGGGAGCACAGTGTCCCATGGCCCTGGGTGGGGGAGCTGGGGAACACAGTGTACCACGGACCTGGTTGACTACCTGGATGGACTAAAGTTCGCTTCGAGGGGTGGTTCTAGTGATCATGGGAGAAGTCCCAGTCCAAGGGAGTTGGATGGTCAGCAGAGTGATCAACTCTCAGGGATCATCTGGGAGATACACAAGGTTTTAACCTGCTGTAGGGCCTGCGGCGGGAGGCGGGTGTGCTGGGGGAGCGGGCCTCGGAGTTCTCAGGCTGGAGTGCAGATGTCGAGGAGGCGGAGACGACCATGAACCCGGAGGCAGGCCATTAGAGTCCGGTAGTGGGCTTCTCAGGAAGAGATATCTAGGGGCTCCCTTGCCGGCATCCGTAGGGGAAATATCCTACTGGGAGCGGGGGGACTGGTGGTCCGATGGCGCGGCTCCTTAGGAAAAGAGATCTCAGGTCCATGTGGCGGCATTGGGAGGGGAAAGATCCAATTTGGTTTCCAACCCCTTCACTCCATAAAAACAGCGCTCTTCAAAGTCACCAGTGACCTTCTTCTCCAAAGATCTGCCAGCCCCTATTCCATCTTAATCCTCCTCGACCTCTCAACTGTTGACCACCCCTTTCTCCTCGAAACACTACCCAACCTTGGCTTCACTGACACCGTCCTCTCCTGGTTATCCTCCTATCTCTCTGGCTGCTCACTGTCAGTTTCTTTCACGGGCCCCTTCTCTGACTCCCATCCTCTGATAGTGAGGGGTCCCTCAAAGCTCATTTCTGGTTCCCCTTCTATTTTCTGTCTACACCTACTCCTCTGGAGAATTCATTCACTCCCAAGACTTCAGCCCGTCAGTGGGCAGGGATTGTCTCTATCTGTTGCCGAATTGTACATTCCAAGTGCTTAGTACAGTGCTCTGCACATAGTAAGCACTCAATAAATACTGTTGAATGAACTACCATCTTTACACATTGGGACATAGACTGTATCCCACTTGATTAACGGGTATCTACCCCAGCGCTTAATACAGTGTTTGTCACATAGTAAGGGCTTAACAGCTGCCATTTTTAAAGTCACTCAGTAAGGATAAAGAGACTGCATTTTGGAAATGGAATTTGCTTTGAAAACTGCCTAGGAGAGACAGACACACACCCAGATATGCATGCGCACTCTCTCTCTCTCTCTCTCTCTCTCTCTGTCTCTGTCTCTCTCCGGTGAGGAATATCTGGAAAATCATTTCAACACTAGCTGATTCCAGTCCAAGGACTTTTTTCCCTCAAGTCCTAGAAGGATACAGCACAAGTCCACATGTCTGGACTCAGAGTATGTGATCCCTGCAGATCTGAGCTGCTTTTATTGCTTTGCTCATTTACATATTCCCTCCCACAGAATCATACTTGCCTGCTATGTGGCCTATCAGTTGCAGGCTAGTAAGCAATTCTTGGTCTTCTAGTGCATCTCCAGGCACAATCATTGGTGGAAAAGTCCTCCTAGATGATTGATTTGAAATACTTTTGGTGATATTAACTATGGTATTTGTTAAGTATTTATTTACTATGTGCCAGGCACTGTACTGAACACCGAGGTCTTAGATACAAGGTAATTATAGACTTTTGGAGTTGAAAGAGTTTCCTGGAGAATCAGGATTATAGTGCAACATCAGACTCCAGATCACTATGTCTTCAAGCAGTTATACCTAGAAAGATTGAATAGATCGGATCTTGTTCAAAATCTTGCTTCACAATTTTGGTGACGGGAAAAGGGCTCTTTGACATGACCAGCCATTTCTTTAGGGAGTAGCATTAGGGTCTTAATGGTCTTCTCAAGGCAGATGAGGGTATTGGGGAATTGAATAAATTCAGATGCTGTTCAAGGGCTGTTCTGGGTCTGGTTTTCTCTTATTTCCAAAGGCGTTATGAAGGGATGTGGTAATGCGGATGATGATGCCCCTGGGGAGGCACCCACTTAGACATCAAATCCACTTATGTGCTACTCGCACTTGGTGAGGCGGCTAGCTCCCACCATGTTCACGTCCTACTTGGGAGGCACCCACTTAGACATCAAATCCATTTAAATGTTATATACCCATGAAGAAGCATCTGGCTTCCAACCCCACGAGCGCTCGGCAAGATGGGACACTCACCCATCCCACAGCTCCTCACTTGGTGCAAGCAGAGCGGCCTTCTCACGCTCTGGACAGAGGCGACCTGCAGCCAGCTGCTGCAAATCCCATTCCTCTGCACAGAAAGTTAGAGGCAGCAGGTATTTATCACCTGTGCCCTTAGGCCATTGCAGCTTCCGGCCTCAGTTTATCCAATCTCTGCCCTCCCTCCTCCATTCCTAATTTGATTGGCATGGGGGAGAGGGACACCTTCTGTGTTAAGAATAATGTTGGTATTTGTTAAGCACTTACTATGTGCAGAGCACTGTTCTAAGCGCTGAGGTAGATACAGGGTAATTAGGTTGTCCCACGTGAGGCTCACAGTCTTAGTCCCCATTTTACAGATGAGGTAACTGAGGCACCGATAAATTAAGTAACTTGCCCACAGTAACACAGCTGACAAGTGGCAGAGCTGGGATTCAAACACATGACCTCTGACTCCCAAGCCCGGGCTCTTTCCATTGAGCCACGCTGCTTCTCATTAGTTATGAGTGCCTCCCCAGGGGGACGTGAACAGGGTGGGAGTTAGCCACCTCACCAAGTGCGAGTAGCACATAAGTGGGTACGCATAACTGGGTTTAACGCATAAGTGTATGTAACTCATAAGTGTATGTAACCCATTAGTGTTCAATGCATAAGTGTATTTAACGCAAAGGTGGATTCCTCGTGGGTGGGGCGAGCACATGGTGGGAGCCAGCCGCCTCACCACGTTGTGAGTAAATCACAAGTGGGCTCGGGTGTCTGGCCACACACAAGTAACATACCAGTGTATTCCTCCCGTTAGGGAAGCTTTAACACCATATTTCTCCCAAAAGGGAAGGCTGATTTGTAGCGTCTAAATAACTAATAGCTGCGGTATTCCCCGTTTGGGCTGTCAATCTGGCAGTTTCGGTTGTGGGGGCAGTGTTCCACCCTCACTTCCGAGTTCCGCCTGCTGGCTCAGGAGGTCACGAGATAGCATTTGACCTTGAGATGGTTGGTACCCCAGGGTCACCTTGAGATAACCCCACAGCCCCCTCCAGTTATCACCCCATCTCCCCCCTACCCTTCCTCTCCAAACTTCTTGAGCAAGTCATCTACACTTGCTGCCTCGAATTCCTCTCCTCTATTCTCTCCTAGACCCCCTCCAATCTGTCTTCCATCTCCTTCAGTCTGCTTAAACCACCCTCTCAAAGGTCACCAATGACTTCCTTCTTGCCAAAACCAACAGCTCCTGCTCCATCTTAATCCTCCTTGACCTCTCAGCTGCCTCTGACTCTGTCGACCATCCCCTTCTCCTCAATACATTAACCAACCTTCGCTGCACTGATTCCATCCTCTCCTGATTATCCTCATCTCTCTGGCTGTTGATTCTCAGTCTCCTTCACAGGCTCCTCCTCCTCCTCCGATCTGTAGGAGTCCCTCAAGATTCAGTCCTTGGTCCCTTTCTATTCTCCATCTACACTCACGCCCTTGGAGAACTCATTTGCTCCCACGGCTTCAACTATCATCTCTATGCAGATGACACCCAAATCTATATCACCTCCCCTGTTCTCTATCTCTTCCTCCAGGCTCACATCTCCTCCTGCCTTCAGGACATCTCCATGTGGATGTCCTCCCATCACCTAAAACTCAACATGTATTAGACAGAGCTCCTTATCTTCCCTCCCAAACCCTGTCCTCTCCTGAACTTTCCTGTCACTGTGGACAGCACTAGCATCCTTCCTGTCTCACAATCCCGCAACCTTGGTGTCATCCTGACTCCCCTTAGTGTTAGGTTAATTAGTGGATCTGGGAGGGTGGCAGGGTGAACGATATTCTCAGGGCTAGAAGAGTCTACCTACATGGACTCCCAGACACACTTCCACAGCCCTGGGAAGTTAAGGATAAAGGCTTAGTGCTAGGTTAAGATCTAGGGAGAGGCCTAGGGGTATTATTTGGGTTAGGATTAGTGAGATGTTTATGGTTAGGTTAGGATTAGGTTTGAGGTTAAACTTTGAGTTAGGGCTAGGCCTCAGGTTAGGGTTAGGGCTAGAGTTAAGGTTTGAATTATGGTTAGGGAATCCTCTCTCGACCCCACTTCCCCTTCCAGTTATCGCCCTATCTCCCTACTACCCTTCCTTTCCAAGATCCTAGAAGGAGTCGTCTGCACTCGCTGCTTAGAATTCCTTAACTCCCATTCTCTCCTGGACCCCCTCCAATCTGTCTTCCATCCCCTCCACTCTACCGAGACTGCTCTCTCTAAGGTCACCCATGACTTGCTTCTTGCCAAATCCAATGGCTCCTACTCTATTCTAATCCTCCTTGACCTCTCAGCTGCCTCTGACACTGTCGACCATCCCCTTCTCCTCCACACCTCATCTCACCTTGGCCTCACGGACTCCGTCCTCTCCTGGTTCTCCTCTTATCTTTCTGGCCGTTCATTCTCGGTCTCCTTCGCAGGCTCCTCCTCCCCCTCCCATCCTCTAACTGTTGGAGTTCCTCAAGGGTCAGTTCTTGGCCCTTTTCTGTTCTCCATATACACTCACTCCCTTGGTGAACTCATCTGCTCTCACGGCTTCAACTATCATCTCTACGCAGATGACACACAGATTTACATCTCTGCCCCTGTCCTCTCCCCCTCCCTTCAGGCTCGTATTTCCTCCTGCCTCCAGGGCGTCTCTACCTGGATGTCTGCCCACCACCTAAAACTCAACGTGACCAAAACTGAGCTCCTCATCTTCCCTCCCAAGCCCGGTCCTCTCCCTGACTTTCCTATCACCGTGGATGGTATGACCATCCTTCCCGTCTCTCAGGCCCGCAACCACGGTGTCATCTTTGACTCGGCTCTCTCGTTCACCCCACACATCCAATCCGTTACCCAAACCTGCCGGTCTAACCTTTATAATATAGCCAAGATGTGCCCTTTACTCTCCACCAAAATGGCTACCTTACTGCTACAGGCTCTAGTAATATCCCGGCTAGATTACTGTGTCAGCCTTTTCTCTGATCTCCCTTCCTCCTCTCTCTCCCCACTCCAGTCTATTCTTCACTCCACTGCCTGGTTGATCTTCCTGCAGAAACGCTCTGGGCATGTCACTCCCCTTCTTAAAAACCTCCAGTGGTTGCCTATCAACCTCGGCACAAAACAAAAACTTCTCACTCTAGGCTTCAAGGCCCTCCATCACCTTGCTCCTTCCTACCTCTCCTCCCTTCTCTCTTTCTACTGCCCACCCCACACGCTCCGTTCCTCTGCCACCCACCTCCTCACCATCCCCCGTTCTCACCTACACTGCCATTGACCCCTGGGCCACGTCCTCCCACGGTCCTGGAACGCCCTCCCTCCTCACCTCCGCCAAACTAATTCTCCTCCCCTCTTCAAAACCCTACTTAAAGCTCACTTCCTCCAAGAGGCCTTCCCAGAATGAGGTCCCCATTTCCCTCTGCTCCCTCTAATAATAATAATAATATTGGTATTTGTTAAGCACTTACTATGTGCCGAGCACTGTTCTAAGCGCTGGGGTAGACACAGGGGAATCAGATTGTCCCACGTGGGGCTCACAGTCTTAATCCCCATTTTACAGATGAGGTAACTGAGGCACCGAGAAGTTAAGTGAGTTGCCCAAAGTCATGCAACTAACAAGTGGCTGAGCCGGGATTCGAACCCATGACCTCTGACTCCAAAGCCCGTGCTCTTTCCACTGAGCCACGCTGCTTCTCTACCCCCCCCTTCACCTCTCCGCAGCTAAACCCTCTTCTCCTCCCTTTCCCTCTTCTCCTTCCCCTCTCCCATCCCATCCCCTCAGCACTGTACTCGTCTACTCAACTGTATATATCTTCATTACCCTATTTATTTTGTTAATGAGATGTACATCACCCTGATTCTATTTATTTGCTATTGTTTTAATGAGATGCTCTTCCCCTCGATTCTATTTATTGCCATTGTTCTTGCCTGTCTGTCTCCCCTGATTAGACTGTAAGCCCGGCAAAGGGCAGGGACTGTCTCTATCTGTTACCCATTTGTACATTCCAAGCGCTTAGTACAGTGCTCTGCACATAGTAAGTGCTCAATAAATACTATTGAATGAATGAATGGCTAGTTTTCTGATTAGCGCAATTTGTTAATCTGGGAGGGTTGCAGTGTGAATGGCATTTTGCGGGTAGGAAAAAGAAATGATGGCATTTGTTAAGCGCTTGCTATGTGCTAAGCACTGTTCTAAATGCTGGGGTAGATTACCTTCTATCTCCCTCTGACTGTGACGTGGAGCTCACTGTCTTAATCCCCATTTTACAGATGAGGTAACTAGGGCACAGAGAAGATAAGTGACTTGCCCAAAGTCATAAAGCTGATAAGTGGCAGAGCCAGGATTAGAACCCACGACCTCTGACTCCCAAGCCCATGCTCTCTCCACTAAGCCATGCTGCTATGTGAAGAGACCCCACCCAGGCATCCAGGCATGCTTTGGCAGCCCTAGGGATTTAGAGTTGGGTTTAGGTTCAGGGTAAGGGTTAGGCTTCAGGTTCAGATTATTGTGAGGTTTAGGGTTATAATTAGGGCTAGGGTTAGGGCTGAGTTGGGCCTAGGTTAAGGTTAGGGTTAGGGCTTAGGTTAGGGTTAGAATTAGGGTTAGAGGTAGGGAAAGAGTAGGGCTAGGGTTAGGTCTAGGGTTAGGATTATGTTGAGGTTAAGAGTTAGGGTTATGGTTAAGGTGAGGTTTTAGTTTTTGTTTAGGGTTTGAACTTAGACCTAGGGTTAAGGTTAGCACTCATTCATTCATTCATTCAATTGTATTTATTGAGCGCTCACTGTATGCAGAGCACTGTACTAAGCACTTGGAAAGTACAACTCAGCAACGAACCAACAATGGGCTCACAGTCTAGAAGGGGGGGAGACAAACAACAAAACCAGTAAGCAGGCATCAATAACATCAGTATGAATACATAGAATTATAGGTATATACACTTCGTTAATAAAATAGAGTAATGAATATGTGCATATATACACAAGTGCTATGGGGCGAGGACGGGGTAGAGCAGAGGGAGGGAGATGGGGTGATGGGGAGGGGAAGAGGAGCAGAGAAAAGGGAGGCTTAGTCTAGGAAGGCCTCCAGGAGGAGGTGAGATTTCAGTAGGGTTTTGAAGCAGGGAAGTGTGCTAGTTTGGTGGATGTGAGGAGGTAGGGCATTCCAGGCCAGAGGTAGGATGTGGGTCAGAGGTCGACAGCATGACAGGCGAGAATGAGGCACAGTGAGAAGGTTAACACCAGAGGATGGAGGGTGTGGGCTGGGCTGTAGAGGCAAGAAAGGGTAAGGTGATGGAGAGCTTTGAAGCCAATAGTGAGCAGTTTTTTGCTTGACACTTGATATGCAACCACTAGAGATTTTTGAAGAGGGTGGTGACATGCCCAGAACGTTTCTGTAGAAAGATAATCCGGGCAGCAGAGTGAAGTAGAGACTGAAGTGGGAAAGGGAGATCAGAAAGGATGCTGTTGCAGTGATCCACTCGGGATAGGATGAGTGGTTGTACTAACAGGGTAGTGGTTTGGATGGAGAAGAAAGGGCAGATCTTGCCGATGTTGTGAAGGTGAGACCAGCAGGCTTTGGGGACAGATTGGATATTTGGGAGAAGTTGCAGGCTTGTGTGACAGGAGGATGGTAGTGACGTCCACAGTGACGAAAAAGTCAGGTGGATGACAGGGTTTGGGAGGGAAGATAAGGAGCTCAGTCTTGAACATGTTGAGTATTAGGTGGCAGGAGGACATCCAGGTGGAGATGTCCTGAAGTCAGGAGGAGATGCGAGCCTGGAGGGAGGAGAGAGAACAGGGGAGGAGATGTAGATTTGGGTATCATCTGCGTAGAGATGATAGTTGAAGCCGTGGAAGCGAATGAGTTCACCAAGAGAGTGAGTACAGATGGCGAACAGAAGGAGACCAAGAACTGACCCTTGAGGAACCCCTACAGTTAGGGGATGGGAGGGGGAGGAGAAGCCCTTGAAGGAGATTGAAAATGAATGAGAATGAGCATTAGGGTTAAGGTTAGGGTTAGGGTTAGGGTTAAGGCCTGGCCTAGGGCTAGGGCTAATGTTGGGTTTAAGGTTAGAGTTAGGGTTAGGATTGTAGTTAGGTTTAGGACAAGGGTTAGGTTTAAGGCTAGGGTTCGCATTAGAGTAAGGGTTACGGTTAGGTTTATGGTTAAGGTTAGGTTAGTGTTAGGGCTAGGGCTAGGCCTAGGGTTAGGGTTAGAATTAATTTTAGGGTTAGAGATAGGATTGTCAAGCTTATGGCTAGGGGTAGGGTTAGGCCCAGGCTTGAGGTTAGCGTTAGTATGAGGGCTAGAACTAGGTCTAGGGTTAGGTTAGATTTAGGATTTGTGTTATGGTTAGGATTATGGCTAGGATTAGGGGTAAGGTTAGGTTTAAGCTTAGGGTTGGTGATAAGAATAGGGCTAGGGTTAAAATTAGGGTTAAATTAGAGTTAACTCTAATTAGGATTAAGGTTAGGGTTAAGGGTTTGAGTTTAGGGTAGGGTTAAGTTTAGCATTAGATTTAGCACTTTGGCTATGGCAAAGGTTAGGTTTAGCATTGGGGTTGTGGTAAATAGTAGGGATAGGGATATGGTTAAGGTTAGGGTTAGGGTTAAGGTGAGGGTTAGGGTTAGGATGAAAGTTGGGTTAGGGGAAGGTCAAAGGGAAGGTCTAAATTTAGGCGTAGGGTGGGGATTAGAATTCTGGTTAGAGTTAGGGTTAGTGTTAGGGTTAGTGCTAGGACTAGACCTAGGGTTAGAGTTAGAATTAGCTTTAGGTTCAGGGTTAGGGCTAGTGTTAGGGCTAGGGTTCCTGTAAGGGTTTAGTGTTTGGGTTAGGGTTTGGTTTAGGTTTCATTTTTGGGTTAGGCCCAGGGTTAATCCATGGGTTAGGATTAGGGTTAGAGTTAGTTTTAGGTTTAAGGTTTGGTGAGGGTTATAGTTAGGGTTCAGGTTAGGGTTTGGGTTAGTTTTATGGTTAGGTTTAACACTTGAGATATTGCAAGCACTAGGGTTAACTTTAGGATTATGGTTAGTGTTAGGGATAGGGATAGGGCTATTGTTAACCATTAGGACTGGGTTAGGTTTATAGCTAGAGTTAGGGTTAAGGATAGAATTTGGGTTAGGTTACAGTTAGGCTAATTGCTAGGGTTATGGCCAGTGTTAGGATTAGGGTTAGGGTTGGATTTAGGCTTAACGCTAATCCTAGGGTTAGGGTTATGGTTAACGTTAGGACTAGACCAAGGGCTGGGTTTATGATTAAAGTTAGAGATAGGTTTAAAGTTATGAATAACTTTAATGTGAGGTTTAGTGTTATCGTTAGTGTTAGTCTAGGATAAGGATTTAGGTTAGGGTTAGAGCTAGGTTTCAGGGAGGGGTTAGGGTTAGGGTTAGGGTTGATCTTAGGGTTAGTGGTAGGTTTGAAAAGGTTAGGTTTAGGGATAGACCAAACCTAGAGCCTGGTTTAATGTTAGGTTTAAGGTTAGCATTAGGCTAATCAGGGTTAAGGTTGGGGTAAGTGTAGGTGTAGGGTTTGGGTTAGGGGTAAGGTTAGAGTTAGGACTAAGGATTAGGTTTAGGCTTAGTTTTAAGGTTAGTGGTAAATTTAAGGTTTAGGCCTATGGTTAGGAGTATGTTTATGTCTAGGTTTGGGGCTACGATTAAGGTTAGGGTTGTGGTTAGGTTGAGGCCTAAGGTTAAGGTTACAGCTAGGGCTAGATTTAGGTTTAGGCTTAGGGTTAGGGTTAGTGGTAGACTTAAGCCTGGTTCTAAGGCTAAGGTTAGGATTAGGTTTGAGGATAAGCATAGGTTTAGGATTAGGGTTATAGTTAGGGCTAAGGTTAGATTTATGGTGAGGTTTACGAATACATTTAGGGTTAAGGTTAAGGTTAGAGTTAGGGCTAGCATTAGTATTAGGACAATTTATTGCTCAGTTAGAGTTTCCAGGTGAACAAACTTCTGAGGTAGAAGAACATGGGCTCCCCAACATGCTTCCACAGCCCAGGGGAGTTATTGAGACAAGGCTAGTGTTAGGGTTAGGGCTAGGGATGAGCCTAGGGCTAGGGCTAAAGTTAGGGGTAGTGTTAGTTTTAGGGTTGGGTTAGGCCTAGGGCTAGTCCAAGGGTTAGGGTTAGGACTAGGTTACGTTAAGGGATAGGGTGGTTATGGCTAGGACTCGGACTGGGGTTTGGGTTAAGGCTTCAGTTTAGTGCTATACCTTTGACTAGGGTTAAGATTAGGGTTAGCATTAGGTTTAGGGTTAGAATTAGGGTTAGGGCTACAGCCAGGGCTAGTGTCAGGATTAGGTTTAGGCTTAGGGTTTAAGGCAAAGGGTAGACTTAGGTTTAAGGTTGGGGTTAGAGTTAGTTTTAGGGGGAGACAGACAAGAAGAGAAAGCAAAACAAGTAGACAGGCATCAATAACATCAATATAAATAAAAAGAATTATAGGTATATACACATCAATAATAAAGTAAGTAGAATAATAAATGTGTATATATATATATGTATATGTACATATAAAGAAATAAATGTGTGTATATATGTATATATACACAAGTGCTGTGGGGCGGGGAGGAGGAGAGGGTAGAGCAGAGGGAGGGAATCGAGGCAAAGGGGAGGAGAGGAGGTGCAGAGGAAAAGGGGGGCTTACTCTGGGAAAGCCTCCTGGAGGAGGTGAGCTTTCAGGAGGGCTTTCAAGGGGGGAAATTTGCTAGTTTGGTGGATGTGAGGAGGGAGGGCATTCGAGGCCAGACGTCGATGGTGGGATAAGCAAGAACAAAGCACAGTGAGAAGGTAAGCGGCAAAGGAGTGGAGTGTGCAGGCTGAGCTGTAGAAGGAGAGAAGGGAGGTTAGGTAGGTGAGGGCAAGGTGATGGAGAGCTTTGAAGCCGGTGGTGAGCAGTTTTTGCCTGATACGAAGGTTGATAGGCAACCACTGGAGATTTTTTTTTGGGGGGGAGGGGCGGTGCGGTGGCATGACCAGAGCGTTTCTGTAGAAAAATAATCCAGGCAGCAAAGTGAAGTGTAGACTGAAGTGCGGAGAGACAGGAGGTTGGGAGATCAGAAAGGATGCTGATGAAGTAATTCAGTTGGGATAGGATGAGTGATGGTACTAACATGGTAACTGTTTGGATGGAGAGGAAAGGGCGGATCTTGGCGATGTTGTGAAGGTGAGACCAGCAGGTTTTTGACAGATTGGATATATGGGATGAATGAGAGAGCAGAGTCAAGGATGACACCAAGGTGGTGGGCTTGAGTGACGGAAAGGATGGTAGTGCCATCTACAGTGACCGGCAAGTCAGGGAGAGGACAGTGATAAGGAGGCAGTGGCACACAAGGGAAAAATTTCATTGCTGAACATTACAAATTATGTACATTAAACAGGGTTTATCCATTCATCTTTGCTTGTATACAATGATCTTTGGTTCAAAAGGTCTTTAATATGAAATGTCTGCTATGTTGAGGGTTAAAACAATACAAACCCTGCATTCTGTCTCTATGATTAGCTTGGTAAATGGGTTAGGAGCAGATAAATGTCACTTTGCATAGCGAACAACCATATGTAAAAGGGAAAGGTCCAGATGTTTGTTAATTTGTCTTTGTAATTGTGTTTCCTTTTAAGGGGCCTGGGAGGAGTCTTAGGCATCATATCCCAGGGATTTGAAACATAACAGAGGAACCTCCTGACAGAAATTAATCACCCCGGAACGTGGGACACTGAGAGAAAATCCGTTCCTGTTCCAAACTTCCCATGACAGCCTTGGACCGATGTCCCATTGCTGACCCTCCTGGAAGCCCCATAAGGACTCATACTCCCTGGCCTTCTTGCCCTTAATCTGATTTATATTTCTGTAGTGCTACCCCCTTTTGCCATTAATGCCATTCCTTGCTGGAGGAACACATATAGAGTTTAGGATGGTAAAACTGATGTTAATTTGCATTTTGTTTCCCAATTCTGCATCTGAGCTCTGAAACCAGAACCTCTACTTTAACGTGTCTTAGCAAGTGATCACGGTGGGGAAGGACAGTTATTGTTGGGTCTATGCGCATCTGATTGGCCCGCCATGAGCAAGAAATCCCTGTAATTTCTGTCCCCTTGCTCTTGGCTCCCTGGTCCCGGAAGGGCTTTTTATCTATCTATCTATCTATCTATCTATCTATCTATCTATCTATCTATCTATCTATCTATCTATCTCACAGCACTGAGGAAATCACTAACCTTAGGAAGCCTCAGAGGGAAACTTGCAGATTTCCAGATTGACCGCCCCTCTATGTCACCATGAGTCAGAGGACCAGGGGCCAGACCTGGGGATTTATCCCAAGTGTCAAATCACCTTCAATTATACCCATCAAGAGGTGGGAGCTATGACATCTTAGAGAAGCAGCAAGGCTTAGTGGAAAGAGCACGGGCTTGGGAGTCAGAGGTCGTGGGTTCTAATCCTGACTCCACCACTTGTCTGCTGTGTGACCTTGGGCAAGTCACTTAACTTCTCTGTGCCTCAGTTACCTCATCTGTAAAAATGGGGATTAAAAAATGTGAGCCCCACGTGGGACAATCTGATTACCCTGTATCTACCCCAGCGCTTAGAACAGGGCTCAGCACATAGTAAGTGCTGAACAAATACCATAATTATTATTGTTGGGAACAGCATTCAGTGTTGCATCAGAGGTTGGGGATTATAGAATTCAAGAGACAGGTATAGTCTGTCAAAACTGTGGTCTGGATAACTGACAGCCTGGACTAGGGGAACTTTTCCTTTCCCTTCTATTGGCTGGCTATGACCCAGTTTGGAATAATCACATCCCCACCACACTGGGAAAGGAAAGTGGACTTTTCTGGCTATGCAGAAGGGACACATATGAGTTCTTCTAATACCAGTGGAAGGGGAGGTGTATTTAGCCCCCGGTATGGAGGCATATAGAAACACAGGAGTATCCCTCATCAGTAATGTTAGAGTTTGGAGATGCGGGAGGGAGATAGGGAACCCCTGTCTTCCCCAAACACTGACTTGCATGCCTTCGTATGGGCCATGTTCCCGTTGCTGGGAGTCAGTGAATTGCAGAAGGCTGTCTAGAATCTACTAGGGACTACTGAAAAAATAGTCAATCTCACTGCAGATGCCCTTGAGGTATTACAACAGAATCGTCAAGTATCCTTGAAAACCAAATAGGCCTTGATGTGCTCTTAGCCTTTCAGAGAGAAGTATGTGCAATTCTAAACCAAACATGTTTGTACCCTGTCACCCCCGTCGCCAAGAAGGGGTTTGTTCGGGAATCGGTGCGGCGAGAGAGAGAGAGGCCGGGGACGCAAAGCCTGAGTTTTGTATTGTTTTGTATAAAATCTATTCCGCGGGGCGAATTCAATTATTTGGTTATTTAGACGCAACAAATCGACCTTCCCTTTAGGGAGGACAATGGTGCTAGGGCTTCCCTAACGGTAAGAATATATTCGTATGTTACTCTCACGTGGCAGAACACCCGGGTCCCCTCAGGCGGAACCCACTTATGGTTGGTTTGCTCACACGTGGTGAGGCGGCTAGCTCTCACCATATGCGAGTCCCACTTAGGAGGAATCCACTTATACGTTAAACCCACTTATGCATTAAACCCACATGTAGTGAGGTGGCTACCTCCCACCATATTCATGTCCCACTCGGGAGGCACCCACTTAGGCATCAAATCCACTCATGTGCTTCTTGCACTTGGTGAGGTGGCTAGCTCCCACCATGTTCACGTCCCACTCGGGAGGCACCCACTTAGACATCAAATGCACTTGAACGTTACATACCCATGGCAAAACGTCTGGCTTCCAACCCCACGAGCGTTCAGCAGGACAGGACACTCACCCACCCCACGGCTCCTCTTGGTGCAGGCAGAACGGCTTTCTCACGCTCTGGACAGAGGCGACCTGCAGCCGGCTGCTGCAAGTCCCGTTCCTCTGCACAGAAGGTTAGAGGTGGTAGGTATTTATCAGCTGTGCTCTTAGGCCATTCCAGCTTCTGGCCTCAGTTTATCCAATCTCTGTCCTCCCCCCTTCCTCCATCCCTAATTTGATTGGCACGGGGGTGAAGGGCACCTCCTGTATTCCCAGCTTGGGTTGTCAATCTGTCAGTTTCAGTTGTGGGGGCAGTATTACACCTTCACTTTCGAGTTCCGCCTGCTGGCGCTCAGGAGGTTACGAGTTAGCATTTGACCTTGATATGGTCGGTACCCCAGAGTCACCTAGGGACATACCACCCCTTGGCTCTCACTATACGTTCCCACCTGACCCCACTCCTTCCTGCATCCTCTCCGGGTCGCATGGTGGTGGGGTGGCACGGGAAGCCGTGCCTTCCGGCGCTGTCCCTCCCCTGACCACATACACTGATAACTTCCCAGCCTTGCCACGGGAGCCAGGAAAGCAAATCCATGGGTCGGGGCAGAGGACGGTTCCTATCCCATGGCCAGGGCCAACAGAAGGTGGCTCCCCCGCCCCCATTAAGGCTGGCGAATAGGAGGTATGGAGTTAAGGAATGTCACTGGTAGGCTACCATGGGTTTGAGGCACTGCACTGAGGTAAGGGGCCAGGGATGGTTGAAGTGTCCGCTGCATGCAGATTGAGCGGTGCACCAGTGGGACAGAAAACAAACCCCCTTCCCCACTAGCACGCCTTTAGTTAATAGCAAAAGGTTTTTGCAACCCATGGATTAGGGAGGTGACTCAGTTCTCAAAGGAGGCCTTAAACCAGTCCTAAATTCCTTCTTTGGTGTGGCCTCCTTGTCAGCCGCATGGTACAGTGCCAGCGATGATCCCGTCCAATTCATTCATTCATTCATTCAATAGTATTTATTGAGCGCTTACTATGTGCAGAGCACTGTACTAAGCGCTTGGGATGAACAAGTCGGCAACAGATAGAGACAGTCCCTGCCGTTTGACGGGCTTACAGTCTAATCGGGGGAGACGGACAGACAAGAACAATGGCACTAAACAGCGTCAAGGGGAAGAACATCTCGTAAAAACAATGGCAACTAAATAGAATCAAGGCGATGTACAATTCATTAACAAAATAAATAGGGTAACGAAAATATATACAGTTGAGCGGACAAGTACAGTGCTGTGGGGATGGGAAGGGAGAGGTGGAGGAGCAGAGGGAAAAGGGGAAAATGAGGCTTTAGCTGCAGAGAGGTAAAGGGGGGATGGCAGAGGGAGTAGAGGGGGAAGAGGAGAGAATCACCGGGATGAGGGGCGAGGGTCACCGGTCAGGTTGAAACAGGTGGTCTGGTAGAAACAGGTTCCCCTCCCTGATGCTCTCATGTCATGGCTAAGGCTGAAGACAGGATCTCTGGGAGGCAGTTCAGCGATGAATCCTTTGCTATACCTGTCTGAAAGTCAGGCAATCCTAACCGTAGAATTGGGAGGCAGAGAAGTACCCAGGAGCATCATATAGCTGGTATGATTGATAAAGTTTGAAATAATAGCTTTCCCTAACATTAACAATTATTCTTAACTCATTTGTAAAAATATTAATAACAATTTAACAATTTTTCCAATTATTATCCTTCTGTTGTTTTCCAAATCCTTGGGATATGACTAAACCTTCCCAATCCCTTAAAAGGAAACAATCGTAATGACAAAGTAGACATTCAGATCTGTACATAGGTATGCTACCAAATAACATACATCTGTTTTAGCCCCCTTAGCTAGGCTATAGCAGAGACAACACAAAGAGCTTGCGTTGTTAACCCTTAACATAATGGAGATTTTACATTAAAGACACTTGAAGCAATTTAATGAGCAAGGATGAACAAGTAAAACCTATTTTTAATACATCCAATTTGTAATATTCAGCAATTAAATCTGTACTTTGCATGCAGCTGTCCCCTTATTAGACTCCTTAAAATCAGTGGCTGACAAAGTTTCTCAGCCTAACCCTATTTTAGTTAACTTCTTAAAAATCCATTTAAGGAGAGGGAACTCCAGATTCATTTATTCCAAGTTTTCCCTTATAATCTTTACTACCTTTACTCCAACAATATTCCTTTATACCTGCCAGACATATTCCAAATATGTCAAGATGACTTTTTGTATTTGATTTGCTTATATACCTTTTACAAATTTAGCAAAGTTTAATGCAGTAAAATTTCAGAAATAATGTTTAAATCACCACCCCTACAGTTATTCCTAGGCTGGGAGAACAATGGCAAATTCACACCCAATTACCGCCATTGTAATTTCTAGAGGGAGGTGCCTCAGATTGAGGAGGGCAACCATTCACTTGAGGGAGGCAACCCTTTGCTAGAGGGAGGTGTCCTTTCTCAAAGAAATTCCCTTCTGATCTTCTAAACTGATAGCTCTGGCCCTGAAGGCAAATTGGCTAAGTTTACTACCCCCATGCCTTAACTGCAACTTTCTTGCAAGTAACTGGGTGACTTCATGGATAGCTGAGGGAAGGGAGAAGAATGAAAACCCCAGGCCAATAAGATAATAATGTTGGTATTTGTTAAGCGCTTACTATGTGCCAAGCACTGTTCTAAACGCTGGGGTAGACACAGGGTAATCAAGTTGTCCCACGTGGGGCTCACAGTCTTAATCCCCATTTTACAGATGAGGTAACTGAGGCACCGAGAAGTCAAGCGACTTGCCCAAAGTCACACAGCTGACGAGTGGCCGAGCCGGGATTCGAACCCACGACCTCCGACTCCCAAGCCCATGCTCGTTCCACTGAGCCATGCTCTCAATCTGCGGAGCTACCCATATGCAGCTAGGAATTTCTCTGTAATGAACAATACACGTTTTCCCAACACTGGCCAATTCATCCAAACATAACTCATCCTAAACACACATTCACACCGACACAGGGGTAAAGCCAATTCCCCCATATCAAACAAGATGTCAATTTCCATCCACTTCAGGACAAAACGCCTAAATCTTTCTTTGTTACTGTTCACCCACATCCATATACATAGGCATCACCTCAAATCTCAACTACTTGGCTTTTCCAGAACATCCTCCATTTAGTGCACGCAAAACACGAGGGGGACACATTCATGCAATCATCTCAACTGTTAATGCAGAACACTCTGCACGTTCACATCCTTACTCAAAGAGGAGGGTGTGCCCAATCCCACATTCACACAATGTTTTCGGTACTTTAAAACAGAACGGAGATGTTTTCTGGTCATCATCAGAAACTTCTACATCGAGGGCATTAAGAATCAGATTTCAGCACACGCTGATCTCTCAATGAATTATTCATAGAATAGTTTGGTGCCTGAAACTTAAAAATAGATAAACCTGGTTAGCGTTGGTTTAATGTAGTGAGGTTTGTCCATCGGAGGGCACTAATCCTTCCCTGCTGGCTCCGGTGGAGACAAGTGCGCCACGAGGTCCAGACGTCACCATCTTGACCCTGCGTATGGGTCAGGTCCACCCCTTGGCCCAAGTCTAGGCAGCTGCTTTCTTGTGGACTCAAGTCCACCAGACCGACTGGCCAACCTCGAGGTTGTTCATCCCTGATCCGCAAGGAATTCAAACAGGCTCCCAGCTCTCTGTGGCCTATGGCCGATCCCACCCTCATCGCCGGGTTCTAATCCCAGCTCCTTCACTTGTCAGCTGTGTGACCAGGGTCAACTCACTTCACTTCTCTAGGCCTCACTTACCTCATCTGTGAAATGGGGACTGAGACTGTGATCCCCTTGTGGGACAGGGACTGTGTCCAACCGGATTAGCTTGTATCTACCCGAGCATTTAGAACAGTGCTTGGCACATAATAAGCACTTTACAAATACTACCGAGAAGCAGCGTGGCTCAACGGAAAGGGCCTGGGCTTGGGAGTCAGAGGTCATGGGTTCTAATCCCGGCTCCGTTGCCTGCCAGCTGTGTGACCTTGGGCAAGTCACTTCACTTCTCTGTGCCTCAGTTTCCTCATCTGTAAATTGGGGATGAAGACTGTGAGCCTCAAGTAGGACAAACTGATTGCCCTGTATCTACTCCAGCGCTTAGAACAGTGCTTGGCACATAGTAAGCGCTTAACAAATGCCATCGTTATTATTTGGTCATGGGTTTGAATCCAGGCTCTGCCACTTGTCAGCTGTGTGACTGTGGGCAAGTCACTTAACTGCTCTGGGCCTCAGTTACCTCATCTGTAAAATGGGGATGAAGACTGTGAGCCTCACATGGGACAACCTGATTACCCTGTATCTACCCCAGCGCTTAGAACCGTGTTCTGCTCATAGTAAGCCCTTAACAAATACCAACATTATCATTATTATTATTATTATTATTATTATTATTTATGTCACCCGTCACCAGGGACAGATTCGTTTGGAATCGGCTTGGTGAGAAAGAGAGAGGCCAATGATGGAAAACCTGAGTTTTGTATAAAATTTATTCTGCGAGGCAAATTGAATTATTTGGTTATTTAGGCGCAACAAATCAACCTTCCCTTTCAGGAGGAACATGGTGTTAGGGCTTCCCCAACGGGAGGAATATACACCGCGCGAATGTTACCCGCACATGGCAGATCACCGGGCCCACCCAAGCAGAACCCACTTAAGGTTTACTCGCACGTGGGGAGGCAGCTATCTCCCACCATGTGCTAGTCCCACTCAGGAGGAATCCACTTATGCGTTAAACCCACTTATGTGTTAAACCCACATATGGTGAGGTGGCTAGCTCCCACCAAGTTCACGTGCCACTCAGGAGGAATCCACCTATGCGTTAAACCCACTTATGTGTTAAACCCACATATGGTGAGGTGGCTAGCTCCCACCAAGTTCACGTGCCACTCGGGAGGCATCCACTTACGCGTTAAATCCACTTATGTGCTACTCACACGTGATGAGGTGGCTAACTCCCACCATATTCATGTCCCACTCAGGAGGCACCCACTTAGACATCAAATCCACTTGAATGTTACATACCCATGGCGAAACGTCTGGCTTCCAACCCCACGAGCGTTCAGCAGGACGAGACACTCATCCATCCCACGGCTCCTCACTTGGTGCAGGCAGAGCGGCCTTCTCACACTCTGGACAGAGGCGACCTGCAGCCAGCTGCTGCAAATTCCGTTCCTCTGCACAGAAAGTTAGAGGCAGCAGGTATTTATCACCTGTGCTCTTAGGCCATTCCAGTTTCTGGCCTCAGTTTATCCAATCTCTGCCCTCCCCCCCTCCTCCATCCCTAATTTGATTGGCATGAAACTCTTCTGTATTCCCATCTTGGGCTGTCAATATGCCAGTTTCGGTTTTGGGGGCAGTATTACACCCTCGCTTCCGAGTTCCGCCTGCTGGCTCAAGAGGTCACGTGATAGCATTTGACCTTGATATGGTCAGTACCCCAGAGTCACCTTGGGACATACCTACACCAATCAGACCGGAAGGATTGAAACCGACATCCACAAAATTAACGAACAACCGAAAACTCTGCCTCACAGGTCCCCAGGGACTGGGAATGGGACTTGGGGGAGTTGTTTTTATCCTTGATCCCAGGAATCGGTGGGTGAGTAAAGGGTACCCTCTGAGTTGTGGTCCAAATCATTGTTATCCTGCTATACTTGTATATAGGTTTTCTTTTCCTGGGAAGCTTGTGCGCTTGGGTCCAAGCACAAATGAAGAAGGACAAACAGGAAAATGGGCTCAGATCAGAGGTTTGCAGACCGTTCTTTGCTAAAATGCCCCCTTTCCTCTCCCACAGATGTTCCATCCTGGTTCATGGTCGTCACCCACCACCTCGATTCTCTTCCCTCCATCAGTGCTCTGACCAACTTGCTCACCTACAGTCATGTCACCATGGCACTGCTCCCCTCCCACTAGAAGGCTGGTGTTATTGGAAGAGAAGTCGGGAAGACATGGTTTCCTGAGGGTAAGGCTTGGAAGACAAGATCCAAGAGGTGGAATGTGACTGGTCAGGCCCTGGCCAGCCCAACTCTGTCTTTGTGACAGGCCCTGGAGGGCTGGCAGGAAGACCGCTCTCCAATGGCTTCTTCCCCATTGCTTTCAAACCTGCCCATGTCTCCCCATCCTAAAAAAAACCCTCCCTTGACCCCACGGCTCCCTCCAGATAACGCCCCCCTCCCTCCTACCATTCCTTTCCAAATTCCTTGAGTGAGTTGTCTACACCTGCCGTCTCAAATTCTTCTCTTCCAATTCTCTCTTTGACCTCATCCAATCTTGCTTCCGTGCCTTTCACTCCACAGAAACGCTCTCTCAAAGGTCACCAACAATCTCCTGCTTGACAAATCCAATGGCCTCTGCTCCATCCTAATCCTCTTCGACCTCTCAGATGCCTTCGGCACTGTCAACCACCCCCTTCTCCTGGAAACATTATCCAACCTTGGCTTCACTGACACTGTCCTCTCCTGGTTCTACTCTTATCTCTCTGGCCATTCATTCTCAGTATCCTTTGCAGGCTCCTCTGCCTCCCACCCCCTAACTGTGGGGGTCCCTCAAGGTTCAGTTCTGGGTCCCCTTCTATTATTCTCCATCTACACCCACTTCCTTGGAGAGCTAATTCGTTCCCATGGCTTCAACTACTATGTCTATGCAGATGACACCCAAATCTACATCTCCAGCCCTTTATCTCTCTCCCTCTCTCCACTCTCGCATCTCCTCCTTGCCTTCAAGACATCTCTACTTGGATGTCCTCCAAAATATCACCTCAAACTTAACAAGTCCCAAACAGAGCTCCTTATCTTCCCAACCAAATCCTGTCCTCCTCATGACCTTCCCATTGCTGTATATGGCACCACCATCTTTCCTGTCTCACAAGCCCATGACCTGGGCATTATCCTTGACTCCTCTCTCTCAGTCAACCCACATATTTAATCCGTCACCAAATCCTGTCGGTCCCACTACTCAACATCGCTAAAATCCTCCCTTTCCTCTCCATCCATACTGTTACCACGTTAATACAATCACTCATTCTATCCCTCCTGGATTACTGCGTCAGCCTCCTTGCTGATCTCCCAGCCTCCTGCTTTTCCTCACTCCAGTCCATACTTCATTCTGCTGCCTGGATCATTTTTCTATGAAAACGTTCTGGACATGTCACCCCACTCTGCAAAAAACTCCAGTGGTTTCTCCTCCACCACTGTATCAAACAAAAACTCCTCTCCATTGGCTTTAAAGCACTCCATTACCTTGCCCCTTCCTACCTCACCTCTCTTCTCTCTTTCTACAACCCAGCCCAACACACTTGGTTCCTCCAGTGCTAACCTTCTCACTATGTCTCGATTTCACCTGTCTCACCGCCAACTCCTAGACCACCTCCTGTCTTTGGCCTGGAACACCCTTCCTCCTCTAATCTGACAGACAACCACTCTCCCCTGTTTCAAAGCCTTATTGAAGGCACATCTCCTCCAAGAGGATATATATATATATATATGTATATATATATGTAGTATATTGTATACATATATTGTTAATTATATGTTGTTGAATAATGTATATTATTTATTACCCTATTTATTTTGTTAATGAGGTGCAAATCCCCTTGATTCTATTTATCTTGATAATGTTGTCTTGTTTTTGTTTAGTTCTGTTTTGGTTTGCTGTCGCCCCCGTTTAGACTGTGAGCCCCTCATTGGGCAGGGATTGTCTCTATCTGTTGCTGAGTTGTACATTCCAAGCGCTTACTACAGTGCTCTGCACATAGTAAGCGCTCAATAAATACTATTGAATGAATGAAGAGGTCTTCCCAGACTAAGCCCCACTTTTCCATATCTCCAACTCCCTTCTGCATCACCCTGACTTGCTCCCTTCATTCTCCCCCTTTCCAGCCCCAAATCACTTATGTACATATCTGTATTTCCCACTTGCCCCTCCCCCAGTCCCCAAGCACTTATGTATATATCTGTAATTTTATTTGTCTTGCCGTCTATCTCCCCAACTCTAGACTATGAGCTCGTTGTGGACAGGGTTTGTCACTGTTTCTTGTTGAATTGTGCTTTGCCAAGCACTTTGTACGGTGTTCTGCACAGAGTAAGTGCTCAATAAATATGTTTGAATGATTGAATGAAGAAGTGTAAGCACATTCCCTGTACTCCAACAGCCTGACCTGAGAACCACTCATAGCAAAACAAAACAAAAACAAAATCAACAGTACCTTGTAGCTACTCATGATTATAACACAATGGAGACTTATGACGGGGTGTACAGAGCAAGGCAAGAAACATGCATGCCGCAAAGTGGGATGACAAAGGTAAAGATATCCAAAATTATGCCAGCCACCACCAAAAATAACGACTTGTCCTCATCACTAAGGAAGCAGTATACCCTGATATATACTACCACCTTACCCTGGGAAAATGTAGATGGAACCATCATCACAAACAAAAATGAAACTTGCACATATGGTAAGAATGCTTTTCCCTTTTGCTAATTGTGTTTGACTCTCCCAAGCACTTAGTACCATATTCTGTACAGATTCTGAACCTGCCTTTCACCATCAAGGAGGAGGCACTTCCCAATAGAAAAAAACAATCAAATGGTGGTGTGATCTTCTCTGGAACTTTAGTAAAGCACCCATTACTTACCAAAATCTACAAGCAAGGAGAATATCTAATCCTCGTATATCTGCATGAGCTCTTCCTCAACCTCTGGAACATTCAAGAAATGCCACAAGACTGGACACCCACCGTTTACCTGAGCACCCAACATTACCTGACCTACTTGTAGTAAAGCTGCAGGGAGAACATGGTTATGGCCTGAGTACTGGAGCTGTGTTGAATGAATAGAGTTACTCCCACCACTAGTAAAATGCCCAGGGTAAGTCATTGCTGGGCTTTCCTGTGGCTCTACCAAGGCTGCCCTTCTTTTTTATCCCCCCTTCACCCTCTCTTCTCCTGGTGACCCCTTCCTCATTAGGCCTTGGCCTCAGCATGACTCTGCCCTGTGGAGAGGAAGTCAGGGTGGCTGTCTGTATTCTGGCTGAAGGAAAGAATGGGTTGCACAGTTGACTGCCCTATTGGTAGAACCTCCAATACCTGAAATGCAGCTGGCCCTGCCCATGAGCACTGACTGCCAAAGTTCAAGTTGGGCTGGACAAGTAGGGTAATATGTGTTCTTTTTGTTTTGTTTTTCTGTTTGTTTTATTTTTGTGTGTGGGTGATGGGGTTCAGGGTATGTTTGGGTGAGTGCTTTGCAGATGTGAAGATGGGGCAGGTTTTTATGTAAGATGATAGAGACACTGCCCAAATCATCCCCTAGAGAAAGAAAGGTGAGAAACCACAAAGACATCTCACTGCTTTTCACTGACAGCACGATTCTAGCTAGGATCCTTCCTAACAGGCTACCTGAACCAGAAAGTGACTTCAAGACAAAATGCCACAGAGCACATGCTATCTTTAGTATGACTAGTGGAGAAGAAGCATGGCCCAGTGGAAAGAGCAGGGGCTTGGGAATCAGAGGACCTGGGTTCTCATTCTGGCTCTGCCAATTGCTCTGCCAGTTGCTAGCTGTGGGACCTCAGGCAAGTCACTTAACTACTCTGTGCCTGTTTCCTCAACTCTAAAATGGGGATTCAATACCTGTTCTCCCTCCCATCCAAGACTGTGAGCCCCATGTGGGACAGGGACTGTGTCTGACCTAATTGACCTGAGCACATGGAATGGTGTTTGACACATAGTAAGCGCCTAACAAGTACAATAAAACAAACACCCAGCCCAGTCTTTTCCAACCCACTCCAGCCATTCCAGCCCACCCCAGCCCAGCAATTGCAGCCTTTTCCTGCAATTTCAGCCCAGAGCAGTCCAGCCAGCCTAGCCCACTCGAGCCAGCCCAGCCTACCCCAGGCAGCCAGCCCACTCCAGCCAGCCCATGCTACTCCAGCTAGCCCAGGCCAAACACATCCAGCAATCCCAGCACAATCCAGTCAGCCCAGCTTAGTCCATCCACCAGAGAACAGGGCGCCCAGCCCAGCCTAGTCCATCCAGCCCAGCACACTCCAGCCAGCCTGGCCCAGTCCAGGCATCCCGACCCTCTCCACACAGCCTAATCCACAACAGTCCAGCCATTCATTCATTCAATCATATTTATTGAGCACTTACTATGTGCAGAGCACTGTGTTAAGCACTTGGGAGAGTACAATACAACAATAAACAGACACATGCCTGCCCACCATGAGCTTACAGCCTAGGGGAGGAGACTGACATTAATATAAATAAATAAATATATTACAGATATGTACATAAGTGCTGTGGGGCTGGGGAGGGGGGAACAAACAAAGGGAACAAGTCAGGGCGACAGATCATCTTTCTACAAAAACGTTCAGGATATGTCACCCCGCCCCCCCTCAAAAATCTCCAGTGATTGCCCAACCACCTCCGTATCAAACAAAAACTCCTCATCATTGGCTTTAAAACACTCCATCACCTTGCCCTCTCCTACCCAACTCACTTCTCTTCTACAAACCAGGCCGCATACTTTGCTCCTCTAGTGCTAACCTCACTGTGCCTCCATCTCACCCATCTCACTGCCGAACCCTGGCCCATGTCTTGTCTCTGTCCTGGAATGGCCTCCCTCTTCAAATCTGACAGACAATTATGGTCCTTCCCCCTTCAGAGCCTTATTGAAGGCACATCTCCTCCAAGAGGTCTTCCTAGACTAAGCCCCACCTTTCCTCAACTCCCACTCCCTTCTGCGTCACCCTGACTTGCTCACTTTGCTCTTCCCCCACCTCCCAGCCCCACAGCACTTTTCTCTACATCTGTAGTTTAATTTATTTGTATTGATGTCTCCTTTCCCCAACTCCAGACTGTGAACTCACTGTGGTCAGGGAATGTCACTGTTTTTTACTGTTGTACTGAACTTTCCCAAGCACTTAGTACAGTGATCTGCACACAGTAAGCACTTAATGAATATGATTGAGTGAATGAATGAATGAACCAGCCCAGCCCACTACAGCCAGCCCAGTCAAACCCATTCCAGCTAGCGCAGCCCACGTAATACACCCCAGCCCTTACCACTCCAGCCAGGGCTTCCCAGTCCAGCCATTAAAGCCCAGTTCAGACAGCCCAGCCCATTCAAGCCAGCCTAGCCCAATCCAGCCAGTCCAACCTAACCCAATCCAGCCCAGTCATTCCAGCCCACTCCGACCGGCACAGCTCAGACTAGTTCAGCCAGCCCAGCACATTCCAACCTGTCCAGATCAGTCCAGCCAGTTTAGCCCTCTCCAACTAACATAGCCCAATCTAGCTAGCACAGCCCAAACCAGCCCAGTATTTATAGCCCAGTTCAGCAATTGCAACCAGGAGCCGTCCAGCCAGCCCTGCCCACTCTAGCCAGCCCAGCCTAAGTCATTTATTCATTCATTCATTCCATAGTATTGATTGACTGCTTACTATGTGTGGAGCACTGTACTAAGTACTTGGAATGTACAATTCGGCAACAGATAGAGACAATCTCTGCTCAATGACGGGCTCACAGTCTAAACGGGGGAGACAGACAGCAAACCAAAAAAGAACAAAACAAAAACGAGACAACATCATCAAGATGAATAGAATCAAGGAGCTATACACCTCATTAATAAAATAAATAGGGTAATAATATATACAAATGAGCACAGTGCTGAGGGGAGGGGAAGGGGGAAGAACAGAGGGTTGGGGGGGAGGGGAGGAGAGGGGGAACAGAGGGAAAGGGGGGCTCAGTCTGGGAAGACCTCCTGGAGGAGGTGAGCTCTCAGTTAGTCAGCCAGCTCAACCCACTCAAGCCAGCTCAACCGAGCCCAGCCAAGCCCAGCCCAGTCCCGCCAGCCCATCAAGGCACTCTCCAGCCCGCCCAGCCCACTCCAATCCACCCAGCCTAAACCCATCTAGTCATTCCAGCCCATTCCAGCCCACCCAGCCCACTCTATCCAGCCCAGCAAGCCCATAACAGTGCAGCCAGCTCATCTTAATCCACCCAGCCCAGAATTATCCAACTGGCCTAGCCTAGTCCACTAGTTTATCCCACTCCTTATTCTACCCTTAGTCCGACTTTATCGACACCCATGCCCATTGACCTCGCCTGTTGTTCCAGATGTTTAACTCCCTCCTTAAACCTCTGTCCCTCCGCCTCCCCAGTCCCTTGCCCCTAATGACCTGGCCACCTACTTTACTGAGAAAATTGACACTATCAGGCATGATCTCCCTAAAATCTCCCCTGCCCTTCTCCAGGCACTCTCCCCTCCTGCCCCTTCTTCGACTCTCCCATCTTTCCTAGCAATATCTCTAGAGAATATCTCTTGATTTCTCTCAAAATCCACCCCCTCCACCTGAGCATCCGACCCCATTCCTTCACACCTTATAAAAACTCTTGTCTAGGTCGGCAGAGTCGAGGAGGGATAGCAGGCGGGCGGCAGAGGAGTTATCGGGTACATCCATATGGATGTTGAAGTCTCCGAGGATCAGAGTGGACAGAGAGAAGGAGAGAAGGAAGGTGAGAAAGGGGTCAAGGAGGTTGAAGAAGTCGGAGGTGGGGCCAGGAGGGCGGTAGATGACAGCGACAAGTATCTGGAGGGGGTGGTAGAGGCGAATGATATGGGCTTCGAAGGAGGGGAAGAAGAGGGAGGGGGGAGGAGGGATAGTGCGGAAGCAGCAACGGGGTGAGAGGAGGAAGCCGACGCTTCTTCCCTTACCGGTGAGTCTGGGGGAGTGGGAGGAGGAGACGCCTCCGCTGGAGAGAGCAGCGGGAGTGTCTTCGGGAGTGAGCCACGTTTCTGAAAGGGCGAGGAGGAGGAGAGAGCGGGAGAGGAAACGTCATGGACGAAAGGTAGCTTACCTGTAATAGAGCGGGGGTTCCAGAGGCCACACTTGAAAGTAGCTGTGGGTGCAAGGGGGGAGGGGGGAAAGGGCGGGGGAAGGGGAGGGTTTGGATGGGAAGGAGGTGGTGGGGCCCTGGACGGGGAGAGTGGGATGAGGGGTAGCGGTGGGACGGGAGGACTGGGATGGGGCGTGGGTGGGGAAGAGAGAAGGGGGGAGGGGGGAGGAGGGGGTTTGGTGGGGGGGGAGAGTAGGGGGAGGGGGAAGAGGGGTAGCGCTGGTAAAGTGGGGTTCTAGGGCGGGGGAGGGGAGGGGGGGAGTAGGCAGAGCTCACCTCCTCATGGTCCCTTGTTCTTGCCTGTCCTGCAGTCGACTCCTGGCCCACATCCTAACACTGAACTGGAATGCCCTCCCTCCTCACATGTGCCAAACTAAATCTCTTCCCCTCTTCAAAGCCCTACTGATAGCTCACCTCCTCCAGGAGTTCTTCCCAGAGCCCTCCCTTTCCCTCTGTCCCTCCTCCCCTCCCCATTCTCCCTAGTCCCTCCCTCTGCTCCTCCCCCTTCCTCTCCCCACAGCACTTGTGTATATTTGTATATATTATTTATTACTCTATTTATTTTGTTAATGATGTATATATATATATATATATATATATCTCTATGACTCCATTTATCTTGTTGGTATTGACGCCTGACTACTTGCTTTGTTTTGTTGTCTGTCTCCCCCTTTTGAACTGTGAGCCCATTGCTGGGCAGGGATTGTCTCTATCTGTTGCTGAATTGTGCATTCCAAGCACTTAGTACAGTGCTGTGCACATAGAAAGCACTCAATAAATACGATTGAATGAATGAATGAATGAATGAATGAATGAATGAATGAATGACTACGATGGGTTGTCTAGACTGGCCTGGGCTGGCTGGATTGGGGTTGGGCTGAATGAACTAGACTGAGCTGGCTGGCCAGGACTGTGCTGCTTGAACAGGTCATTGTGCTGGGCTTGATGGGCTGTCTGGAGTGTGTCAGGATGCATAGACTGGGCCAGGCCAGTCGGAGTGGTCTGGGCTGCCTGAAAAGGCCTGGGATGGGCAGGCTGTTTGGGGATGGGTATTCTGAACTGCACTGGCCTGGCTCGTTGAGCTGGGCTGGCTGGATTGGGCTGGAATGGCTGCCTGGCTTCAGGCTCACCTGGCTGAATTGGACTGGGATTTCTGGAGGGAGCTGGGCTGACTCAAGAGTACTTTTCTGGATTGGCTGGAGTGGGATGGGCTTCCTGGGCTTGTTTGGGCTGGCTGGAGTGGGTTGGGCTGAGTGTTCTAGGCTGAGATAACTGGAGAAGCCTGGGATGGCTGAACTGGGCTGGGATGGTTGGACTGCTCTGGGATGCAACTGCGGTCCTGGGCAGTGATTGGTTTGGTTCGGTTTGCCCTCCTGGAGTTGGTAAGGCTGTATGGTCTGGGCTAGACTTGGCTGGCTGGAGAGGTCTCGGCTGGCTGGACTGGCCAGGGCTGGCTAAAATGGTTTTGGCAGGGTTGGTGGGAGTGTGCTGGGCTAGCTGGACTGACCTGGGCTGGCTAGAGTGGTCTTAGTTGGGCTGGCAAGAGTGGGCTTGGCTACCTGGAGTGGGCTGGGCTAGGCTGCCTGGAGTTGGTTGGGCTGTGTGGCCTGGTTTGGGCTGCAATTACTGTGGAAGGCTGGGTTGAGGCCAGGCTGGCTGGAATGGGGTGGTCTGGGTGGCTGGGATGGCTGTACTGGGCCGGATTTGCTTGGCTGGCTTGGGCTGGCGAAAGTGCGCTTGACTGGCTGGACTGGGTTGCGCTGCGCTGGCTGGAGTGGGCTGGGCTGTGTGGCCTGGCCTGGGCTGGCTGGACTGTACTGAGCTGGATGGAGTGGGTTGGGTTAGCTGGAGTGGGCATAGATGACTGGACAGGATTGATCTGAGCTGACTGTATGGGTATGGGTTTCATGGCTTAGTGGAAAGAGCCCGGGCTTGGGAGTTGGAGGTCATGGGTTCTAATCCCGACTCCACCATTTGTTAACTGTGTGATTTTGAGCAAGTCATTCAACTTCTCTGTGCCTCAGTTACCTCATCTGTAAAATGGGGATCAAGACTGTGAGCCCCAAATGGGACACCTGATAACCTTGTATCTATCGCAGCGCTTAGAACAGTGCTTGGCACATAGTAAGCACTTAACAAATGCCAACATTATTAGTATTTTATTATAAATACTAATCATTATGAATACTAATAATGTTGTTATTGGTTAAGTGCTTACTACGTGCAGAGCACTGTTCTAAGCACTGGGGTAGATACAGGGTAATCAGGTTGTCCCACGTGAGGTTCACAGTTAATCCCCATTTTACAGATGAGGTAACTGAGGCACAGAGAAGTTAAGTGACTTACGCATAGTCACCCAGATGACAAGTGGCGGAGCCGGGATTCGAACCCATGACCTCTGACTCCCAAGCCTGGGCTCTTTCCACTGAGCCATGCTGCTTCTCTGATTATTATTTCCTGTACTCCATTGGGCTGGCTCAGTCAGTCAATCATACTTACTGAATGCTTACCATGTGCAGAGCACTGAACTAACTGCTTAGGTGAGTACAGTACAACAATAATCGGACCCATTTGCTGCCCACAACAAGCTTACAGTCTAAAAGGAGAGACCTGGACTGGCTGGAGGGGGGTAGGCTGGCTACAATGCACTGTGAAGGCTGGACTGGGCCATGCTGTCATCTACCGCCCTCCCAGTCCCACCTCCGAATTCTTCAACCACCTTGACCCCTTACTCACCTTCCTTCTCCCCATCTCTCTGCCCACTCTGATCCTCGGAGACTTCAACATCCATATGGATGTACCCGATGACTCTTCTGCCTCCCACCTGCTGTCCCTCCTCGACTCTGCCGACCTCCTCCTCCACCATACCGTGCCCACTCACCGACTCGGTCACACCCTCGATCTCGTCATCTCCTACCGCTGCACTATCTCCTCCCTCACCAACTCTGAAATCTCTCTCTCTGACCATAACACTCTCTACTCATCTCAACTGTCTCACCCCCTTTCCCTCCGCCGCTCTCGCTCCACTAACCCACAACCCTGGATCACCTCCTATGTCCGCCTCCTACGCTCCTAGGCTCGAGCTGCTGAGCGCTGCTGGCGAAAGTCCAAGCACCAAGCCGACCTCACACACTTCAAATTTATCCTTTCCTGCCTTAACTCTGCCCTCTCCTCCGCCAGGCAAAGCTTCTTCTCCTCCCTCATCGACAACCATGCCCGTCACCCCCGCCAATTGTTCCGGACCTTTAACTCTCTCCTTAGGCCCCCTGTTCCTCCCCCTCCCCCATCTCTCACCCCCAATGATCTGGCCACCTATTTCCTCACAAAAATCAACACAATCAGGTCTGAGCTCCCCAAAGTCACCCCTCCGCCTCTCCACTCCCCCCCACCAACCCTCTCCCCTACTTTCCCATCCTTCCCTGCAGTATCCTCAGAGGAGATCTCCTCCTTCCTCGCAAGTGCCACCCCCTCCACCTGTGCCTCGGACCCCATTCACTCTCATCTTATTAAAACCATCGCCCCTGCCCTCCTCCCTTCCTTAACTTCTATTTTTAACCACTCAATCTCCAATGGCTCCTTCCCCTCTGCCTTCAAACATGCCCACGTCTCCCCCGTCCTAAAAAACCCCGCTCTTGACCCCATTTCCCCCTCCAGTTATCGCCCTATCTCCCTACTACCCTTCCTTTCCAAAATCCTAGAACGAGTCGTCTACAATCGATGCTTAGAATTCCTTAACTCCCATTGTCTCCTGGACCCCCTCCAATCTGGCTTCCGTCCCCTCCACTCTACCGAGACTGCTCTCTCTAGGGTCACCCATGACCTCCTTCTTGCCAAATCCAATGGCTCCTACTCCATTCTGATCCTTCTTGACCTCTCTGCGGCCTTTGACACTGTCGACCATCCCCTCCACCTCCATACCTTATCTCACCTTGGCTTCACGGACTCCGTCCTCTCCTGATTCTCCTCTTACCTCTCTGGCCGGTCATTCTCGGTCTACTTGGCTGGCGCCTCCTCCCCCTCCCATCCTTTAACTGTTGGAGTTCCTCAAGGGTCAGTTCTTGGCCCTCTTCTGTTCTCCATTTACACTCACTCCTTGGTGAACTCATTCGCTCTCACGGCTCTGACTACCATCTCTACGCAGATGACACGCAGATCTACATCTCTGCCCCTGTCCTCTCCCCCACCCTTTAGGCTCTCTTCTCCTCCTGCCTACAGGATGTCTCCACCTGGATGTCGGCCCGCCACCTAAAACTCAACATGAGCAAGACTGAGCTCCTCATCTTCCCTCCCAAACCCGGTCCTCTCCTAGACTTCCCTATCACCGTGGATGGCACGACCATCCTTCCCGTCTCTCGGGCCCGCAATCTCGGTGTCATCCTTGACTCGTCTCTCTCGTTCACCCCACACATCCTATCCGTTACCAAGACCTGCCGGTTTCACCTTTACAGTATCTCTAAGAACCGCCCTTTCCTCTCCACCCAAACGGCTACCTTACTGCTACGGGCTCTCGTTATATCCCGGCTAGACTACTGTGTCAGCCTTTTCTCTGATCTCCCTTCCTCCTCCCTCTCCCCACTCCAGTCTATTCTTCACTCCGCTGCCCAGCTCATCTTCCTGCAGAAACGCTCTGGGCATGTCACTCCCCTTCTTAAAAACCTCCAGTGGTTGCCTATCAATCTCTGCACAAAACAAAAACTTCTCACTCTAGGCTTCAAGACCCTCCATCACCTTACTCCTTCCTACCTCTCCTCCCTTCTCTCTTTCTACTGCCCACCCCGCACTCTCCGCTCCTCTGCCGCCCACCTCCTCACCATCCCCCGTTCTCGCCTATCCCACCATTGACCCCTGGGGCACGTCCTCCCGCGGTCCTGGAACGCCCTCCTTCCTCACCTCCGCCAAACTAATTCTCTTCCCCTCTTCAAAACCCTACTTAAAGCTCACCTCCTCTAAGAGGCCTTCCCAGAATGAGGTCCCCATTTCCCTCTGCTCCCTCTACCCCCCCTTCACCTCTCCGCAGCTAAACCCTCTTCTCCCCCCTTTCTCTCTTCTCCTCCCCCCTCTTCCCATCCCCTCAGCACTGTACTCATCTGCTCAACTGAATATATTTTCATTACCCTATTTAATTTGTTAATGAAATGTACATCGCCTTGATTCTATTTAGTTGTCATTGTTTTTACGAGATGTTCTTCCCCTTGACTCTATTTATTGCCATTGTTCTTGTCTGTCTGTCTCCCCAGATTAGCCTGTAAGCCCATCAAACGGCAGGGACTGTCTCTATCTGTTGCCGACTTGTTCATTCCAAGCGCTTAGTACAGTGCTCTGCACATAATAAGCGCTCAATAAATACTATTGAATGAATGAATAGAGGAGCGTAGTGGGTGGGTTGTGCTGTAGAAGGAGAGAAGGGAGGTGAAGCAGGAGGGGGCAAGGTGATGGAGACCTTTGAAGCCAAGAGTGAGGAGTTTTTGTTTCATGTGCGGGTTAGTAGGCAACCACTGGAGGTTTTTGAGGAGGGGGGTGATATGCCCAGAACGTGTCTGTAGAAAGATAATCGGGCAGAGGAATGAAGAATAGACAGGAGCAGGGAGAGACAGGAGGAAGGGAGATCAGAGAGGAGACTGATGCAATAATCCAGTTGGGGTATGAGAGATTGTATCAGCAAGGTAGCAGTTAGAAGGGAGGAAAGGGCAGATCTTGGCGATGTTGTGAAGGTGAGACCGGCAACTTTTGGTGATGGATTGGCTGCGTGGGGTGAATGAGGGAGCGGAGTCAAGGATGACACTAAGGTTGAGGACCTGTGAGAGGGGAAGGATGGTAGTGCCGTCCACGGTGACAGGGAAGTCAGGGAGAGGACAGGGTTTGGGAGGGAAGATAAGGAGCTCAGTCTTGGATATGTTGAGTTTTAGGTGGTGGGTGGATATCCAGGTGGAGATGTCCTGAAGGCAAGAGGAGTTATGAGCCTGGAGGGAGGGGGAGAGAACAGGGGAGATGTGGATTTGGATGTCATCTGTGTAGAGATGGTAGTTGAAGCCGCGGGAGCGAATGAGTTCAAGGGAGTGAGTATTCATTCATTCATTCAGTAGTATTTATTGAGTGCTTACTATGTGCAGAGCACTGTACTAAACGCTTGGAATGTACAATTCGGCAATAGATAGAGACATTCCTTGCCCATTGGCGGGCTTACAGTCTAATCAGGGGAGACAGACAGACAAAAACAAGACAATCACTAAGTAGAATGCAGGGGATGTTCACCTCATTCACAAAATAAATAGGGTAATAAAAATATATACAAATGAGCACAGTGCTGAGGGGAGGGGAAGGGAGAGGGGGAGGAGCAAAGGGAAAGGGAGGAAAGGGGGCTTAGCTGAGGGGAGGTGAAGGGGTGGCAGAGAGGCAGCAGACGGAGCAGAGGGAAAAAGGGAAGCTCAGTCTGGGAAGGCCTCTTGGAGGAGGTAAGCTCTCAGTAGAGCTTTGAAGAGGGGAAGAGAGTTAGTTTGGTGGAGGTGAGAAGGGAGGGCATTCCAGGACAGCGGGAGGTCGTGGGCCAGGGGTCGACAGCGGGATAGGAGTAAACGGGGGATGGTGAGCAGGTGAGTGGCAGAGGAGCGGAGTGTGCGGGGTGGGCAGTAGAAGGAAAGAAGGGAGGAGAGGTAGGAGGGGGCAAGGTGATGGAGAGCCTTGAAGCCCAGAGTGAGAAGGTTTTGTTTCGTGCGGAGGTTGATAGGCAACCACTGGAGGTTTTTAAGGAGGGGAGTGACATGCCCAGAGCGTTTCTGCAGGAAGATGATATGGGCAGCGGAGTGAAGAATAGACTGGAGTGGGGAGAGACAGGAGGAAGGGAGATCAGAGAGAAGGCTGACCCAATAATCCAGCCGGGATATTATGAGAGCCTGGACCACTAAGATAGCTGTTTGGATGGAGAGGAAAGGGCGGATCTTGGCAATATTGTAAAGGTGAGAGCAGCAGGCCTTGGTGACGGATTGGATGTGTGGGGGGAATGAGAGAGCTGAGTCAAGGTTGCAGGCTTGAGAGACGGAAGGATGGTCGTGCCATCCACAGTGACAGGGAAGTCAGGAAGAAGACAGGGCTTGAGAGGGAAGTAAGGAGCTCAGTTTTGGACATGTTGAGTTTTAGGTGATGGGCAGACATCCAGGTGGAGACTTCCTGGAGGCAGGAGGAGACACGAGCCTGAAGGGAGAGGGAGAGAACAGCGGCAGAGATGTAGATTTGTGTGTCATCTGCAAAGAGATGATAGTTGTTGACACCGTGGGAGCGAATGAGTTCACCAAGGGAGTGAGTGTAGATGGAGAACAGAAGAGGTCCAAAATATGACCCTTGAGGAACCCCTACAGTTAGGGGATTGGAGGAGGTGGAGGAACCCGCGAAGGAGACAGAGAATGAACGGCCAGAAAGATAAGAGGAGAACCAGGAGAGGACAGAGTCTGTGAAGCCAAGGTTGGATAAAGTGTTGAGGAGAAGGAGATGGTCGACAGTGTCAAAGGCAGCTGATAGGTGGAAGGTGATTAAGATAGAGTAGGAGCCATTGGATTTGGCAAGAAGGAGGTCATTGGTGACCTCTGAGAGGGCAGTTTCGGTGGAGTGGAAGGGATAGAAGCCAAATTGGAGGGGGTGCAGGAGAGAGTTGGAGTTGTGGAATTCAAGGCAGTGAGTGTAGACAACTCATTCTAGGAGTTTGGAGAGGAAGAGTAGGAGGGAGATAGGATGATAACTGGAAGGGGAAGTGGGGTCAAGGAAGGGGTTTTTTAGGATGGGGAGACATGGGCATGTTTGAAGGCAGAGGAGAAGAAGCCATTGGAGAGTGAGTGGTTAAAGATGGAAGTTAAGGAGGGGAGGGACAGAGGGGTGATAGTTTTTTTAAGATGATTGGGAATGGGGAATAGTCCAGCCAAAGAGGCCACTCCAGTCAGCCTAGCCCCTTGCAGGCAGCAAAGGCCAGCCCCGTTCAGCCCATCAAGCCAAATCCAGCCACCCCAGCCTAGTACAGGCAGCACAGCCCATCCAGCCAGCCTAGCCCACTCCAGACAGTTCATTTTAACCCAAGCCAGCCAACATAGCCCACTTCAGACAGCGAATCCCAGGTCAGCCTGGCCAGATCAGTCTAGCAATTCCAGCCCAATCCAGCCAGCCCTACCCAACCAGCTAGCCAAGTCCATTCCAGCCATCTTACTGGCTGGAATTAATTATCATTTATCTTTATAAACCAGAAATGTATTTACTTATTTGTTTACATTAGTGTCGATCTCCCCCTTTAGACTGTAAACTCTTTGTTTACGGTAACAGATAGAGACAGTCCCTGCCCTTTGACGGGTTTACAGTCTAATTGGGGAGACAGACAGACAAGAACAATAGCAATAAATAGGATCAAGGGGATGAACATCTCATTAAAACAATAGCAAATAAACAGAATCAAGATAATGTACATCTCATTAACAAAATAAATAAGGTAATGAAAATATCCAGTGCTTAGTATAGTGCTTTGCATAAAATAAGCGCTCAGTAAATGTAACAGTGAATCAATGAATGAATGAATGAATCTAGGTCACCCCAGGGTAGTCTGCCCAGCTCAGTCCAAGCAGTCCAGCCCACTCCAGCCAGCCCAGCTTAGTCCCAGACAGCCAGCCCAACCCAAGCTTCCAAGCCCAGTCCAGGCATCCCAGCCCAATCAAACCAGCCCAGTCTGCCCCAGCCAACCTGACAAGTCCAGTCCAGCCAGCCCAGTCTATTCCAGCCAATCCAGCCCAGTCCAGGTCAGGAGAGTCCTGCCAGAGTCCAGTCTACCCCAGCCAACTTTAACCAATCCAGCCCAGTTCAACCAGCCCAGCCCAGCTTGCCCAGCCTTACCAAGTCCAGCCCAGTCAACCCAGTCCACTCTATCCATCACAACATAGCCCAGTCCAGCCATCCCAGTCTAACCCTATCCAGCCATCCCAACCCAATCCAGACAGCCCAGCCAGGCCTAGCCAGGCTCAGGCCAGACCCCAGCCCATCAGGGTCCATCCAGGCCCAGACCAGACCACCCAGCCTAGACCAGTCCAGCCAGCCCAGCCTGACACAATCTAGCCAGCCCAGCACAATCCAGCAAGCCCAGCCCAGCCCAGTCCAGCCAGCCCAGCCCAGGGCAGCCTACTTAGCCTAGCCCCAGCGAGTCCAACCCACTCCAGCCCACCAGAGACTAATCCAGTCCAGCCAGCCCAGCACACTCCAAGATCAGCCAATTCCAGCCATCTGAGCACATTCAAGCCAGCCCAGTCCACTCCAGTCAGACCAGCACACTCTACCCAGCCCAGCCCAAGCTAGCCTGCCCAGGCCTGTCCAGATCTCTCAGACCATCCCAACCTAACCAGCCCACTCCAGCCAGAACCAGAAGAGTGCAGTCATCCTAGGCCACTCCAGCCTGCCCAGCATCCCACTCTGGCCAGCACAGCCCACTTCAGCCAGCCAATCCCAACCCAGTCCAGCAGGCATGACCTACTCCAACCAGCATAGCCCAGTCTAGCCATCCCACTCCACTCCACCTAGCCCAGCCAAACCAGCCAGCCCAGAGCAGTCCAGAACCCCAACCTCCTTGTAAACACCCCAGCCCAGGCCTGTCCAGCCAGCCATAACCACTCCAGCTAACTCAACCCAGCCCATCTCAGTTCAGTCCAGCTATCCCTGGCCAGGCTATACACCCCAGCCCATCCAGCCAGCCCAATACAGTCCAGTCCAGCCAGCCCTGCACAGCCCAGTCCAGCCATCCAGGTCCACTCCAGTCAGCCAAGACCAGTCCAGCCAATATAGACTAGTCCAACCAGCCCAGCCTTGCTGCCATTGAGCCAACCCAGCACAGCCAGCCCAGATCAGTCGAGACATCCCATCCAACCAGCCCAACCCAGTCCAGTCTGGACAGACCATTCCACTACAGCCAGCACAGCACAGCACAACACAGCCCAGATCAATACTGCTAATACAGCAGAGTCCAACCAGCCAATGTATTCCATCCAGCCCTACCCAGCACAGCCCACCTCATCCAGCTCAGCACATTCAGACCAGCCCAGTCCAGTCCAGCCAGCCACCCCATCCCATTCCAGCTAGCCCAGCACAGCCCAGACCAATACTGCCAATGCAGGACAGTCCATCCAGACCAGTCCATGCCAGCCAGTCCAGTACACTGCAACCAGCCCACTCCAGCCAACCTATCCCAACCTAGTCCAGCCAGTGTGGCCCATTCTAGCCAGCACATCCAGGGCTAACCAGAACAGCCTACTCCAGCCAGCCCAGCACAGTCTAGAAAACCCATCAGTTCACACAGCCCAGCCCACTCCAGCCAGCCAAGCCCAGCCTATCTCACCCAGCCTAATTCGATCCAGTCAACCCAACCCAGCCCTAGCCCATTCCAGCAGTGCAGCCCAATCCAGCCAGCCCAACCCATCTCACCCTGACAAGCCCAGTACAGCCAGCCTGGTCTAGTCCTACCTGACCACCACAGTCCACCAAGTCCAGCCTACTCTAGCCATCCCAGCAAGGACTCCTCCAGCCAGCCCATCCCAGGCCAGCCCAGTCCAGCCAGCCCAGACTATTCCAGCCAGCACTCATTCCAGCCAGCACAGCCTAGTTTAGCCTAGTTCACCCAGCCAACCCACTGCCCACTGTGGGCAGAATGTGGATGCTTCTTCTGGCACTGACACAGGGGCTGAAGATAAAGGTCAGCAGGGAAACAGATGGGATCAGGGTACAGTGAGAAGGTAGAGTGAGAAGGTTAGCATTAAAGGAGCAATGTGTGTGGGATGGGATGTAGAGGGAGAGTAGTGAGGTGAAAGGTGCAGGGGTCAAGGTGATAGAGTGCTTCAAAGTCAATGGTGAGGAGTTACTGTTTGATGTGGAGGTGGATGGGCAACCCGTTGAGTTTCTTGAGGAGTGGGAACACATGGCTTGAACCTTTTTGTAGAAAAATGATCCAGGTAGCAAAGTGAAGCTGGACTGGGGTGAGACAGGAGGCAGGGAGGTCAGCAAGGAGGCTGACTCGGTAATTAAGGTGGGACAGGAGAAGTGCTTGGATTAATGAGGTAGCAGTTTGGATGGACAGGAAAGAGCAGATTTTAGTGATGCTGTGAAAGTCGAACCAACAGGATTTAGTCATGGATTGAATATGTGGTTTGAATGAGAGGGAAGAGTCAAGGATAATGCTAAGGTTACATGCTTATGAGAAAAAAAGGATGGTGGTGCCATCCACAGTGATGGGAAAGTCAGAGGGAGGATTTTTCTGGAAAGATAAAGAGTTCTGTTGTGGACATGTTAAGTTAGAGATGACAGGAGGGCATCCAAGTAGAGATGTTTTGAAGGCAGGAGGAAATGTGAGACTGGAGAGAGGGAGAGAGATGAGGGCTGGAGATGTAGAATGGGGTACCATCCTCACTGAGATAGTAGTTGAAGCCATGGGAGCGAATGAGTGTCAGTGCCAGAAGAGGCATCCAGGCTTTGCCCATAGTCAATGCCAAAAGAGGCTTCCAGGCTCTCGGCACAACCATGGTGTCAATGCAAAAGAGTTGTCTGGGCTAGGCCCACTGTCCCTGTTTCAATGCCAAAAGAGTTGTCCAGGCTTTGCCCACGGCCGCTGAGACACTGTCAGTAGAGTGGCCCATATCTGTGCACAACTCTTGGAAAAAGCCCTGGCTTGGGAGTCAGAGGTCATGGGTTCAAACCCTGGCTCCGCCACTTGTCAGCTGTGTGATTTGGGGCAATTCACTTAACTTCTCTGGGCCTCAGTTACCTCATCTGTAAAACGGGCATTATCAATAATAATAATAATACTAATGTTGGTATTTGTTAAGCGCTTACTATGTGCAGAGCACTGTTCTAAGTGCTGGGGTATTTACAGGGTAATCAGGTTGTCCCACATGAGGCTCACAGTCTTGTTAAGTGACTTGCCCAGAGTCACACTGCTGACAAGTGGCAGAGCTGGGATTCGAACCCATGACCTCTCACTCCCAAGCCCGTGCTCTTTCCAGTGAGCCACGCTGGCATTAAGACTGTGAGCCCCACATGGGACAACCTGATCACCTTGTATCCTCCCTAGCTCTTAGAATAGTGCTTTGCACATACTAAGTGCTTAACAAATGCCATCATTATTATAACCCCTGTGTCAATGCCAGAAGAAGCACACAGGCTCTACTTACATTCCCTGTTTCAATGGAGAAGAGGTGCCAAGGATCTGCTGACAGCCACTGTATCAATGCCAGAAGATATACCCAGGTTCTGCTCATAAAGCCTGTGTCAGTGCCAGAAGACACACACAGATTCTGCACACATTCCCTGCTTCAGCGCCAGAAAAGGCATCCAGGCTCTGTCTACAGTCGTGGTGTCAATATCAGAAAAAGGCAAGCTCTGCCCACTGCCCCTTTTTCAATGCCAAAAGAGGCACCCAGTCTTTGTCCACAGTCCCTGAGATACTGCTAGTAGAGGGGCCTGCCTACTGTGCATATACCCCGTGTCAATGAAAAAAAGAGGCACCCAGACTTTGACCACCATCCCTGCTTTTAAATGCCACAAGAAGCACCCATGCTTTGCCCCCGCACAACATGTCAGTGATAGAAGAAGGACTCAGGCTCTGCCCCCAGCTCCTGAGGCACTGCCAGCTGAGGGGCTCACTTTCTGTGCACAGCCCCAGTGCCAGAAGAGGCACCCAAGCTCTGCACACATTCTCCATTTCAATGAAAAATAGGAATCCGGGCTCTGTTCATAGGCCCTGTGTCAATGCTAGAGGAAGTATTCAGGCTTTGTCCACATCCATCTTGCCAAATCCAACAGCCCTTACTCCATCCTAATCCTCCTCGACCTCTCAGCTGCCTACTACACTGTTGATCATTGCCTTCCCCTGGAAATATTATCCAATCTTGGCTTCACTGACACTGTCCTCCCCTGGTTCTTCGCTTATCTCTCTGGCCTCAGAGAAACAGTCTCTTTTGCAGGCTTAATAATAATGATAATTATTATTATTATTATTATTTTGGTATTTGTTAAGCACTTACTATGTGCCAATTACTGTTCTAAGCTCTGGGGTAGATACAAGTTATTCAAGTTGTCCCACTTGGGGCTCACAGTCTTAATCCCCATTTTATAGATGAGGTAACTGAGACACAGAGAAGTTAAACAGCTTGCTTGAGGTCACACAATGACAAGTGGCAGAGCTGGGATTAGAACCCACATCCTTTGACTCCCAAGCCCGTGCTCTTTCCACTAAGCCACACTGTTTCTCTACTAAGCCACGCTGCTGCTTCTTCTCTGCCTCCCACCTGTTAATTGTGGGTTTCCCTCAAGGTTCATTTCTGGGTCCCCTTTTATTCTCCACCTACACCCACTCCCACGGAGAACTCATTTGCTCTCATGGCTTCAACTACCACCTTTGTAATAATGTTAGTATTTGTTAAGTGCTTACTATGTGCCAAGGACTGTTCTAAGCGCTGTGGTAGATCTAAGGTAATTGGGTTGTCCCACGTAGGGCTTACAGTCTTCATCCCCATTTTCCAGATGAGGTAACTGAGGCACAGAGAAGTTAAGTGACTTGCCCAAGGTCACACAGCTGACAAGAGGCAGAGCTGGGATTAGAACCCGTGACCTCTGACTCCCAAGCCTGGGCTCTTTCCACTGAGCCACGCTGCTTTATGCAGATGATACCCAAATCTACACCTCCAGCCCTGATCTCTCTCCCTCTCTGTAGTTTTGTGTTTCCCCCTACCTTGAAGACATTTCTACTTGCATGTCCCACTGTCACCTCAAACTTTGACATGTCCAAAACAGAGCTCCTTATCTTCCTGCCCAAACCCTGTCTTCCTCCAACTTTCCCATCTCTATAGACGGCACCACCATCTTTCCTGTCTCACAAGCCCATAACTCTGGCTTTATCCTTGACTCTTCTCTCTCATTCAACCCACGTATTCAGTCCATCACTAAATCCTGTTGGTTCGACCTTCATAACAACACTAAAATCCATCCTTTCTTCTCCATCCAAACTGCTGCAATGTTAATCCAAGCACTTATCCTATCCCGCCTCTAGACTGTAAGCTCACTGTGGGCAGGGAATGTGTCTGTTATATCATTATACTGTACCCTCCCAAGCAGTTAGTGCAGTGCTCTGCACACAGTGAATACTCAATAAATAGTGCTTACTGACTGACTGACTGACAGACTGACAATCTCTGCCCCCTGCTCTGTGGCCCCTCAGCTCCCTGCTCCTTCATTTCCAGCTGCTCTTCTCCCTGCCACTCTGCTCCCTTTCCGCTGCTCCCTTCCCCCCGGTCCCTGCCCTCCACCTCTCTGCCCTCCAGGTCTCTGTCCCTCTGCTCCCTGCCCCACTTGCTTTTTGCACCATAGCTCTCTGACCTCCTGCACTCTACCCATCATCTTTCTGCCCTGCAGCTCTCTGTCCCCCAGCTCTCTGCCCCCATCTCTGCCTTCCTGCTCTCTAGCCCTTAGCTATTTGCTCCTAGGTTCTCTGCCCCTCAGCTCTCTGCACCCAAAAGCTCTGCTCCTCAACTCTCTGCCCCCAAATTCTCATTTGCCCCATTCTTTGCGACTCAGTTGTCTGCCTCCCGGCTCTCTAAACCCCTGTTTTCTGATGCCCAGCTCCCTGTCTCAGCTCTCTGCCCCCTAGCACTTGGCCCCTCACTTCTCCATGCCTCATCTCTTCACCCCTCCTCTCTCCTCCCCTCATCTCTCCTCCTCTCATCTCTCTGTCCCTTATCTCTCCTCCCCTCAGCTCTCCATCCCCCAGCTCCCTTTCCCAGAGCTCCCTGCCCCTCAGCATCCTGCCCCTCAGGATTCTGCCCCTCTGCTCCCAGTCCCTCTGCTCCCTGCCCCAGTGCTCTCTGCTTCCCTGCTCTTTTCCCTCCAGCTCCCTGCCCTCCAGCTCCCTGCCCTCCAGCTCCCTGCCCTCCAGCTCCATGACCCCCTGCTCTCTGCCCCCAGCTCTCTGCCCCCAACTCTCCACACCTTAGCTCTCCACCTCAATGCACTCTGCCCCTCAGCTCTTTGCCCCCAACTCTCCACACCTCAGCTCTCTACCGCAATGCACTCTGCTCCTTAGCTCTCTGTCCACCAGCTCTCTGTCCACCAGCTCTCTGCCTCCCAGCTCTCTGCTCCCCAGATCCCTGCCTTCCTGATCTCTCCCCACAACTCTCTTGCCCCCTGTTCTCTTCCCCCCACCTTTCTTTCCCCCAGCTCTCTGCCCTCCAGCTCTCTGCCCTGCAGCTCTCTGCCCTCCAGTTCTCCACCACCTTCTCTTTACCTACCTCCTACCCCCAGGTCTCTGCCCTCCAGTTCTCTCCCCCACTTATCTCTGCTCTCCTTCTCTCCACTCTATGCTCCCTGGCTCTCTGCAATCCTGCTCTCTGCCATCCCTCACTCTCTGCCCACTTGCTCTCCACCCACCCCAGCACTAAGGTCCCCTGCTCTGTGCCCCATGCTCTGTGTCCCCTGACTCTCTGCTCCCCTGCTCCCTGTCTCCTGGGTCTTTCTCCCCCTGCTCTCTGCCTCCCAGCTCTCTCCCCTTGCTCTCTCCCCATCAGATCTCCCAGTCAGCTTTCTCCCCCTTTCCCTCTGCACCTCTGCTCTCTGCCCCCCAGCACTCTGGCCCTAAGGTCTCTGCCCCTCATTTCTTTGCCCTTCAGGTCTCAGCCCTTCGTCTTTCTGACACCAGCTCTCTGCCTCTCAGCTCTCTGTCCCTCAGGTCTCTTCCCCCCGTGCCTTTTGCCCCCTTCTGTCTGCCCTCTGCTTTCTGCCCCGCTCCTCTCTGTCCCTCAGCTCTCTGCCCCCCTGCTTTCTTCCCCTCACTTTATGCCCCCTTGTTCTTGGCTCCTTTGCTCTCTGCCCCTTTGCTCTCTTCTCCCTTGTTCTCTGCCCCAGCTATTTGTCCCCAGCTCTCTGACGAGTGACACTCAGCCTCCTGGCTCTCTGCTGCCATGCTCTCTGCCTCACCCCGGGTCTCTGTTCCTCTGCTCTCTGTCCCCCAGCTCTCAGTCCCTCAGCTTTCTGCCCCTTGCTCTCTGCATCTCTACATCCTTCTCTACTCTCCGCTATCTGCCTCTCGGTGTCTCAGATCTCTCCCCAGCTCTTCTCTGGCCCATAGTTTAGCTCTGCTCTTTAGTTCTCTCCTTTCCCTTTCTCTGTCCCCCATTCTCTGCCTCCCTGTTGTCGGTTTCCCTATGCTCTGTCCTCCTGTTCTCTGTCCCCCTGCTCTCTGTCTTCCTGTTGTCTGCCCCCTACTGTCTGCCCCTCTACTCTCTGCCCCCACCATTCTCTGTCTCCCTGTTCTCTGTCCCCCGTTCTCTGACTCCCTGTTTTCTGTCCCACTACTCTCTGTCCCCCAACTCTTTGCTTCTTGTTCTCTACCCCCCCTGCATTCTGACCCCCCTGCTCTCTGCCCACATCTCTCTGCCCCTCAGTTCTCTGCTCCCTTGTTCCAGCTGTCTGTGCTTCCCTCCCCCTGGCTCTCTACTCCCTGGTTCTCTTCCCCCAGTTCTCTGCCATTTGACCTCTTGATGACTGCTCCCCACCTCATTGCCCCCCTGCTCCCTGACTCCCAGCTATCTGTCTCTCACCTCTCTACCCACCTTTTTTCTATCCTCTATTTTGTGGCATCTGTTCTCTGCCTATCAGCTCTCTGACCAACCTTTCTCTATTTTCCTGTTCTGGGCCCCCCTGAACACTGCCTCCCTGTTCTCTGTCTCCTTGTTCTCAGTCCCCCTGTTCTATGTCCCCCTGGTCTACCCCTCAGTTCTCTGCTTCACAGCTCTTTATCCCCCTGCTCCCTGTCCTCTCTGCTCTCTGCTCCCTGCTCTATACCCCCCCCTTCTCTGCCCGACCACTCTCTGCCCTCCACTGTCTGCCACTCTATCTGCCTCCCTGCTCTGTGCCCCATCTCCGATTTCTGCTGCCCTGCTCTCTGCCTCCCTGCTGTTTCCCCCTTCTCTCCACCCCGGCTCTTCCCCCTCACCTATCTCTCCCTCTGCTCTCTGCCCTTCAGCTCTCTATCCTTCTACTCTTTGCCACTAAGCTCTCTGCCATTCATATCTCAGCCCTTCTGCTCTCTGCCCCCAACTCTGCCCCTCTAGACTGTAAGCTCGTTCTGGGCAGGGAATGTATCTGTTTATATTCCTTGCTCCCCGCTGTCTATCCCGCTGCTCTCTGGCCCTCAGCTCACTGCCCCCTTGCTCTCTGCCCTCTCTACTCCCGCTGCTCTCTGCCCCTCAGGTATCTGCCCTCCTGCTATCTGTCCCCTGCTCTCTAGCCCCTAGCTCTCTGTGCAATGGGCTATCTCCCTCCTGCAGCGTGGCTCAGTGGAAAGAGCACGGGCTTTGGAGTCAGAGGTCATGAGTTCGAATCCCAGCTCTGCCACTTGTCAGCTGTGTGACTGTGGGCAAGTCACTCAACTTCTCTGTGCCCCAGTTACCTCATCTGTAAAATGGGGATTAAGACTGTGAGCCCCACGTGGGACAACCTGATTCCCCTGTGTCGACCCCAGCGCTTAGAACAGTGCTCTGCACATAGTAAGCGCTTAACAAATACCAACATTATTATTATTATTATTCCTCTCCTTTTTCCCCCATGCATTCCATCCCCCTGCTTTTTGCCCCCTGCTCTCTATCTCCCCATTCTGCTGCTCAGATCCTTGCCCATCAGTTCTTTGACCCTCAGCTCTATGTCCCTCAGCTCTCTGACCCTCAGCTCTCTGCCCCCTGTCCGTTGCCCCCCTCCTGAACATTTGCACCCCGGCTTTCTGCACTACAGCTCGCAGACTCTCTGGCCTTTTTGCCGCCCCCGCCCTCCGCCAAATTTCTACTCTTTCGTTTTCTGCCCCTCAGCTTTCTACCCCCTTAATCTCTGTCCCTCAGCTCTCTGCCTCTCAGGTCCTTGTCCCACTCTCTGCCCCTCAGCTGTATGACTTCAGCTGTGGGGCCCTCAGCAGTGTGCCCCTCAGCTCTTTGCCCCAACCTCTGCCCCTTAACTCAATGCCCCTAAACACTTTTCCTCAGCTCTTTGCCCCCCTTTTATCTTCCCCCCTGCACTTTACCCCTGCTGTCTACTCTCCTGCTCTCTGCCCCAAGCTTTCTGCACTCCTGCTCTTTGCCCTCCTGCATTCTACTCCACCTGCTCTCTGTCCCCCTAGCTCTCTGCCCTCCACCTCTCTGCCCCTTTGTTCCTCTGCTCTCTGCCTCTTTGTTCTCTACCACCCAGCTCTCTGCCTCTCAGGTCTCTGCCTACCTTTCTGCCCTTTTGTTCTATGGCCCCCTACTTTCTGCCCGTCACCTCTCTGACCAGCTTTTCTCTGCCGCCCTGTTCTGTGCTCCCCTGCTTCCTGACCCTCGGTTCTCTGCCTCCCTGTTCCCTGCCTGCCAATTCTCTCTCCTCCTGGTCTCTGCCCCACAGTTTTTTGTCTCCCTTCTCACTGCCTCCACCCTGCTCCTTGTTCTCTTCTCCATCCCCTGTTTCTCCCTACCCCCCTGCTCTCCAGCTACCTGTACTCTGCCCCTCTGCTCTCTGTTCCTCTGATCTCTGTCCCCCGCGCCCTGCTTCCCTGCTCTCTGCTCCCCTCTCTCTGTCCTCCGTTCTCTGCCCCCCTACTTTCTGCTCTCCAGGTCTCTGCCCCCTTGCTCTCTGCTCTCCTGCTCTCTCTACCTGCTCTCTCCCCCTCAGATCTGCCCCACTCCAATCTATCCCCTTCTGCTCTCTGCCCCTCTGCTTTCTGACCCACTGCTTTCTGCCTTGTAATGTCAAGGAGAAATATTGTCAGACTTCTTTTGTCACCTCTGGACTAATAGGACAACTGCCAATAGTGCAATCACTTCAGCATCTTTGCCTCTAATTTATTGCTGGAAGCACTAGATGAATAACAGCGAAGGAGGAAAGGAGGGATGGGGAGGATTGTTATTTAGAGAATGCTCACTTGTTGCAGTGGAAAGCACAGAATAAAGAAAGGATCTTATTTTCTAAACAGGAGAGACAAGCTTTAATGAAACTACAATCAGAGTGGTACACTTTAATAATTGAGAGTAAGCATATGAGTGCTGAGGAAAAGAATGAATAGGTCTGTCAAATCTGGAGTGGACTTAGGTTGTTGAGAGATTAATCAGGGAAGGTTTGTTGGAGATGGTGGAATTTTGAGGACTTTGAATTGGGAAGACTGTTGAAGATATTGTCATGCATTTTTCTCTAACAATGAAGACCAAAACAAGACACCCCCTCCCCTCAAACCTATTGGTGAACACATTCCTTGTCTTGTCGTATGCTATCGAGTCATTTCCAACCCATAGCGACACCATGGACACATCTCTCCTAGAACGTCCCCCCTCCATCTGCAATTGTTTTGGTAGCGTATCCATAGTTTCCTTGGTAAAAATACAGAAGTGATTTATCATTGTCTCCTTCCATGCAGTAAACTTGAGTCTCAGCTTTTGACTCTTTCCCATGCCACTGCTACCCAGCACAGGGAAGTCTAGACCTGTAGCAGATTGCCTTCCACTCGCTAGTCACTGGTCAAGCTAGGAATGGATTGAGTATGCCTCTGCTTGACTCTCCCTCCCATAGTCGAGACCGGTAGAGTACTGGAAGTTCTCCAGGAGCGACCCTGAGAGGGTGACATATACCTAACACATATGTAAATAGCATCCAACCCAGTTAAGAAGGTCAGTATTCAGAAACAGCAGTGACAGATGTTTTTAGCCTATTTGATCCTTCAAGACTGCCCTCTGGACTAACCCTAACGCTAAACATTAGCCCTAACCATAAACTTAATCCTAGCCTTAACACTAACCATAGTCTTATCCCTACACAACATGAACTGTAATCCTAACCCTAACCTTTGCATTAGCCCAAATGCTAAACATAACCTTGAATCTAAACCAAACCCTAGCCTTAAACTTAACCCTAAGTGTAACTGTAACCCTAATCCTAACACTAACCATAATCCTAATAATAACTATAACCCTAGCCCTAACACTAACCCTAACCCTAAACCTAACCCTAGCCCTAGCTGTAACACTAACCCTAAAACTAACCCTAACCCTAGTGCTAACTTTAACCCTAACCCTAACAATAGCCCAAACCCTAACTTTAGCCTTTGGCCTAGTTGCAATCCTAAAGCTAACCCTGGCCCTCACCATAACCCTAACCTTAATCTTATATCTACCCCCAACGAAATACTAATCCTTGCCATATCCATAACCTTAATCTTAAACTGAACCTTATCCTTAGCCTTAGTGCTAATTCTAACTGTAACTCTACCCCTAACCAGAACCCTAACCCTGATCCTAACCCTAACTGAAAACCTTCTCCTCAATTTGATCTTAAGCGTAACCAAACACTCGAACTCTAACCCTAAATTTAGCCCTAAACCAAGGCCTAGGCCTAGCTCTTATCCCAACCCTAACCCTAGGCCTACTCCTAAACCTAAACCTAACCCTAACCTTATTCTTAACCATAACTCTAACTCCAACCTTAACCCTAGCTGGAGATCCAGCCCTAGTCCTAGCTCTAACCCTAACCAGCACCCTAAACTTAACCTTAGCTCTAATGCTAATCCTAACCTTAATCAGAAGCATGTCTGGGACCCCGTGTGGCTAGGAATTGTTTCTTCCTAGCTTGCCCCACACTGTTTTCAGAGAGTTGTACATTGTCAGAAGAGTTTCCCTCAATTCTGTTTTCAGATTTTATCCAAAACCCACAGTGGAAACCCTCACAGTGGGAGACTTAGCTGTTCTGCTCTTCAACCTTTACTCTTCCTCCTGCTCTGACTCAGGGGAGAGCATTATCTACACATTTCCCCCATGAGATAGAAAGTCCCTTGAAGCAGGGAGCAAGTGTTTTCCTTCTGTTAGGCTTAGCACAGTGCTCTGCACTCAACAGGTGCTCAGCAAATACAACAGATTGATGGAAGCAGGGAACCTATTGCACCTTAAGCCCCACCCGATTTGAATTTTACAATCAATCTGGCTTTGCTTGGAGGACATGAAATAATATTTGATAAAGGTCAGCAGAAGATCAGGATGGTCCATCTGGTGTGGGAGACCTTGGGTGGTTCCCAGAACAAGGCTCCATCCCAGGATTTTCACATCTGTCTCAATCCCAAATGCATTGCTTGGAGTAGATATAATCAATTTCTTCATACATGGGGCTTACAATCTAAGGAGGAAAGAGAATAGGTATTTAATTTCCATTTTACAGATAAGGAAATTTGGGCATAGAGAATTCAAGTGATTTGCCCAAGGTCACACTGCAAGAAATGTTTAACTCTCCAGGTTGACACAGAATGTCCTGCGAGAAGAAAGATTATCTAGGATTCAAAAAGGTTCCTGTATAATAATAATTGTTACTTGTTAAGCACTTATTATGTGCCAAACACTGTTCTAAGTGCTGGGGTAGATATGAGTTAATTAGGTTGGGCGCAGTCCCTATCCCACATTGGGCTCATACCCTTAATCCTTATTTTTTACAGATGAGGTAATTGAGGCACAGAACAATTAAGTGACTTGTCCAAGGTCACATAGCAGACAAGCGGTAGAGTTGGGATTAGAACCCTTTACCTTTGGAACCCAAGGCCTGGGCTCTATCCACTACACCATGAACTGTGTTGTTAGATTGTAAGCTCCATGAGGACAGGGATTGTCTCAGTGAATCGGTGGTATTTATTGAGTGCTTATTGTACGTGGAGCACTGTATTGAGCATTTTGGAAAGTACAGTATAATAGAGTAGGTTGATATTATACCTGTCCACAAGAATCTTACAGTCTCAAAGGGTGCTTAATAATGCTACTTTACTTTCCCAATCGCTTAGCATAATGATCTCTTTTTCTTAAATGGTTTTTGTTAAGTGCTTACTGTGTGCCAGGCACTGTACTAAACCCTGGGGTAGATACAAATTGATGAGGTTGGACACAGTCCCTTTCCCACAAATGGCTCATACCCCTAATCCCCATTTTGCAGATGAAGGAACTGTGAAGTGACTTGCCCAAAGTCACATAGCAGAAGCAGCATGGTGTAGTGAATAGAGTATGGGTCTGGGAGTCAGAAACTCATAGGTTCTAATCCCAGCTCCTCCACATAATAATAATGATAATAATAATAGTTATCATTATTATTATGGTATTTGTTAAGCGCTTACTATGTGCTGAGTACTGTTCTAAGCTCTGGGGCGGATACAAGGTAAACAGGTTGTCCCATGTGGGGCTCACAGTTTTAATCCCCATTTTACAGATGAGGTAACTGAGACACAGAGAAGTTAAGTGGCTTGCCCAAGGTCACACAGCAGACAACTGGCAGAGCCGGGATTAGAACCCGTGCCCTCTGACTCCTAAGTCCGTGCTCATTCCACTAAGCCATGCTGCTTCCCCCACATGTCTGTTGTGTGACCTTAGGCGAGTCGCTTCACTTCTCTGGGCCTCGGTTACTAGATCTATGAAATGGAGATGGAGACTCTGAGCCCCACATGGGATAGGGACTGTGTCCAATCTGATTTGTTTGTATCTACCCCAGAGCTTAGTACAGTGCCTGGCACATGGTAAGTGCTTAACAGATGCCATTAAATATTAAATAAAAGTGGAAGAGCTGGTATTAGAACCCAGGTCCTTCTTACTCCCAGGCCCATGCTCTTATCTACTAGGCCACGCAATAGACATCCAGGAAATGCGATTGAATTTGTCTAGATAATGCTTCAGCATCACAACTACACATTTGGTGTTACAGAGATTCATAAAATTCGGTTGCTTTTCTCCCTTCTAGCTTTCAGTAATTTGGGGGAAGAAAATGTCCTTTAAGGCAGGGACCTTACTCTTATTGAATTGTACTTTCCCAAGCTCATAGTCCAGTGCTCATTATTGAGTGGTCACTCGATAAATATGATTAATTGATGATTTGGAAATTAAGGTAAAAGTGTCTTCCTGGAATTATTGTGGAAAATGAAAAAAATAATTTTCAAGTAGTTATTTGACAGTTGATTGACTTCCACAGGGAAGCAGTGTGGTCTAGTAGAAAGAGCACCAGCCTGGGAGACAGAGGACTTGGGTTCTAATTTCAGCTCCACCAGTTGCTTGCTCTGTGACCTTGGGCAAATCACTTAACTTCTCTGTGCTTCAGTTTCCTCATCTGTAAAATGTGAATTCAATACCTGTTCTCCCTCCTACTTAGGACTTTGAGCCCCATGTGGGACAGGGACTGTATCTGATCGGGATGATTTGTATGTACCCCTGCACATAGAACAGTGCTAGACACAAGGTGAGCTTGCTACTCTTAATATAGAGTTTTCTAAAATGGATATTTTCTGTGCTTCTTCCTCGATTGTAACCAGAACAATGTATTAGCAGGAGGTAAACCCACTCAGTATCACTTCAAGAATAATACCAGTAATAAAACTCGATAATGGTGATGGTATTAAGTGCTTACTGGGTGTCAAGCACTGTTTTAAGCACTGGGGTAGATACAAAATAATCAGATCAGACCTAGTCTCTGTCCTACTCGAGACTCACAGTTTCAATAGGAGGAAGAACAGGGAGGACGTGGGTTCTAATCCCAGCTCTGCCACCTGTCTGCTGTGAAACCTTGGGTAAATCACTTAATTTCTCTGTGCCTCAGTTACGATACCATGTGCGGGACAGGGACTGTGTCCAACCTGATTAGCTTCTATCTGCCCCAACGCTGAATACAGTGCCTGGTATTATTACCAATCACTCTTCATCCCTTCAAAGCCCTACTTAAGGCGCACCTTCTCCAGGAGGCCTTCCCAGACTAAGCCCCCTTTTTTGCAGCTCCCCCTCCCTTTGCTCTTCCTCCCCTCCCCCTACCCCACATCACTTATGTATATATGTATTTATCTCTAATTCTCTTTATTTATATTGATGCCTGTTTACTTGTTTTGATGTCTGTCTCCTCCTCTAGACTGTGAGCCCATTGTGGGCGGGGACTGTCTCTCTTTACTGCTGTATTGTACTTTCCAAGCACTTAGTACAGTGCTCTGCACACAGTAAGTACTCAAATAAAGCAAATAAATAAATCGACTCATGCCTCTCAGTGTTCAAGACAGAAGACGTCTAGTCCTCTCTTTTCATGTGTCTTTTTTTTCTAGTCTGATAAGAAAGAGTGATTGTGTTGAGTGAATGAGCGTTTTCACCATTCGGGAAAACACACCATCGTTGAAAGCACGGTGTAATATAAAGGAATACCCAAGCTTCGTGATATTTCATTTGCTCAGTTCCATGTAAAACATGAACGCTTCTTGAAATTCTTAATGTCCAGTATCATTTACAACAACAAAATAGTCACACAAAATAATCATCCCTGACCTGCCATTTTCAGCACAAAGGAATCCTAGTCTTTGCATGAGTCTTCTAGTGGCCCATGCTGACTGTGAGTTTTCTCCATTCTGTAAAGAGTCAGCCCTCTGCCACAAAAAGCTCTAACGAACCTTCATTAAGCTTCAAATGTTCTCATCTAGTTAAGATGTCTTTTGCAGAGGCATAGGATGCGTACACCTATCCTTGCACTGTGGTATTGCAGTTCATGTTTTGTGCATGTACCATTTTTCTTCTATCTTGCAAAATAGAGAAGTTAAATAGTACAAGTTTACTGAATGTGTTTTTCTCTTATTCCTGTCAAAGTCCCTTGCGTTGAAACCCGTATGGCATGAAAGAGCATATACACCACTCAAATTCCAATGTTCAGTTTCATGTACAATGAAAAAATAGTCCCAGAAGAAAGAGATCTTTCCCTACAGTGTGTAACACAAAAGAAGCCTAATATTCGCATGAGTCATTTCTCTTCTAGCTTACTAAGTAAGAAAGAATGTGGTGAATGACTATACATTTTCGCCATTTCTTAGAAGTCATTGGGTAGAAAGCTCTGTGGTACAAAATGCTTTATGGGAGCTCCGTGAAATGTCAACGGTTCAGTTGCAAATAAAATTGTAATATAAAAACAGAAAATGCCCTACACCGATCCTTGATCAAAAGTAGTCCAGTTTCTGAGTGTGTTCCATCTTTCTTGCCATGTTGTTAAATAAAGAAGTTAATTGAACGTGTGCTTCTCTGAATTTTATTAAGGCCACTAGCGTGTTTCAACGCCGTCTGATACGAATTGCCTTATGAGTGCTTCTTGAAAACGTTCAATTCCATGTGCAACAGCAATGCAGCAACAGAAGATGTTTTTCGCTGATCTTTGCTTGCCCTGCATTAGTAGATTCTAATCTTCTGCATGAGGTAATGTTCTTCTAGCCAGCTTCGAGTTAATGTGTTTAGTGAATATGCCTTTTCTCCATTCTGTGAAAGTGACTTGTGGTGAAACCCCTCCAGTACGAAATGATAGTGGAGCGTCATGAAATATCAATTGTTCAGTTCCAAGTCAAATATTAACAATGCAGAAACAGAAGATGCCTACACCGATCTTTACACAGCAGTATACAGAGCTTCAGGAGTAGCCTGTTAAGTAGGAAAGCTAAATAAGAAATTTCATTGACTGTGTGGTACTCTCAAAGTCACTTGCATTGCAACCCTACAACACGACATGAACGCTTTTGGACATTACAAATGTTCGGTTCCATTTACAACACAAGATATCCACACTGATCCTTGACCCACAGCGTTCAACCCAAAATGATCATAGCCTTCACACCAGTCATTTCTTTTTTCTTGCATGCTAAATAAATGTGACTTTCGTAATTGACTGTGCATTTCCTCCAGTGAATAAAAGTCGCTTGCGTTGAAATCCCTCTGTCAAGAAATGCAAAGCGGCAGTGTGGCTTAATGGAAAGAACACGGGCTTGGGAGACAAAGAACGTGGGTCCTAATCCCAGCTCCACCACTTGTCTGCTGTGAGATCGTAGGCAAGTTACTTAACGTCACTGTACCTCAGTTGCCTCATATGTAAAATGGGGATTTTAAGACTGTGAAACCCATGTGAGACAACCTGATTGGTTTGTATCTTCCCAAGTGCTGAGAACGGTGTTTGGCAGGCACACTTACTAAACTTACTAAAGCGCTGAACAAATTCCATAATTAATATTACTGATTATTCAAGACCATGTAAAATAAAAATACTAAAAAAGAAGTCTACTACATTCTTTGCATTGCTGTATGCAGCCCAACGGGAGACTAGTGTTCTGCATGCACCTTTTTTCTTCTATCCAGTTTAGAATGATCATTACACTTGCCTTGCTCCTATTACATAAAGAGAGTTGATAGAAGGCGTGTTTTTCTCCATTTTATCAAAGCCCCTTGTGAAGAAATCCTTATGACACGAAACGCCATATGAACTATTCTTGAAATATCAAATACTCAGCTTCATGTACCACAGCAATGTAGTAACACAGGAGATCTGCACCAATCCTTGGCTCCGCATGTTACAACCCATCGGGAGTCTGGGACTCAGCCAAATGACTTTTCCCTTCTACCCTACAGAAGGTACCCTACTAAACGTTGAGGGTGTTTCCCTCCAATTCTGTAAGAGTCACTTGCGTCGAAACGACTCTGTCTTGAAATGCCAAATGGACTCTTCTTGATATGGCAACTGTTCAGTTCTGCCTAGAAGTCAATTAGAGTGCTATCTGTCCTGCAGTACACAGACGTTCAGGATTCTAGTCTTCTGCATATACCATTTTTCTTCTCGTCCATTAGTTAAGAAACGTTGAGTAAATATGTGTTTTTCTCCAGCCTTTTGCATTTGAACGCTTCCAGCCAGAAATGCCAAATGGGCTCATCTTGAATGACAAATGTTCAGTTCCAGTTAAAAGAGTGAGAGATGATAGCTATCCCGATCTTCAACCTACAGTGCCAATCTGATCTGGAATCTTAGCTTTTTGATCTACCGCTTTTCTTCCATCCTGACATTTAGGCAACTTTAGTGAAGGTATGAATCGGTCTATTTCGTCAAACTGCTTGTCTTCATAAAGAAAGCACTTTAACGGCGTGAAAATTTTATTTAATACGAAACTCCTGGCTTTCGTGTTTATTCTGTTTTATTCATATTTGTGACTCATGCAGAAAGCTACATTCCTTTTGTGCTGGATACTGCAGAGCAAGGAGCAGTGTAGACGTCATCCTTAACCATATTGCTGTCATCCGTGGAACTGAAGATATGAAATTCGAAGAAGCATTCATATGACATTTCGTACCATAGGAGTTTCAACGCAAGAAGTTTTGATCAGACTGAAGGAAAACAAAAGCATGCAATCAACTTTCTCATTTAACCATACTGAGCTGGATAGAAGAATTATGGTTCATGCAGAACTCAAGACTGCTGAATAGATGCACATCGTAGTGCAAAGATCGGGGTAGACAGCTTCTGTTTCTATATTTTACAAGGAAGTGAACAGAAGAATGTTCACTCAACACATCCACTCTTAGCAAGAAAATTGACCCATGCAGAACACTAGACACCTTATGTGCTGAATACAGCAAGGAAAGGATCCGTGCAAGATCAATATCTTCAGTGATTTTTGAGCTGAGCATGTGAAAGCTGAGGTAGAGTTCAAAATGGCATTTTGTGCCATAGGCGGTTCACCGCAAGAGGTTGAATGAGATTAAACATACATTTAATTAACTTGGTCATTCATCTAGTTTACGTAGGAAGATTGAAGAAAAGTGGTTACATGTAGAAAACTAGAGTACTGATAGACTGCATACATCAGAGCAAGGATCGGTGCAGGCATCTTCTGTTTCCATAGTACGATTTGGTTTGCAGCAGAACCAGCTGAAATTTCATGAACTCCACCGCCACCCCCCCCCCCCGCCCAAGTTAACATTTCACGCCAGAAGAGTTCAGCTTTCTTATTAAATTTCCTTAGCAGGAGAGAAGAAAAACTATCAAAATAACCTAAAGAACTCAAGACAGCTTATGAGCTCCACAATGTAGTACAAGGAGAGGGGTAAACATCTTCTGTTTCTGTGTTATTTTTACAAGGATGTAGATCGAAGAAATTCCTTAAAGCCTCTCTTGAGCATTTCATGCCAGAGGGGTTTTGGCGCAATGGTCTTGTACAGATTGGAGAAACCGGACATACATTCTTCATATTTACTTTCATTTGGCAGGCTATTTGAAAAATAACTCATAGAGAAAGCTAACACTCCTTTTGCACTAAGTACTGCAGAGCAAGGATCTCTGTAGACATCTTCCTTAACTGTATTGCTGTCACCCATAGAACTGAAGATTTGAAATTCTAAGAAGCATTCATAAGACATTTCGTGCAATACAGGTTTCAATGCAAGAGGCTAAGATAAGGAAAAAAGCATTCAATAAACTTTCTTATTTAGTAGTACTTAGCAGGATAGAAGAAAAATGGGTCAATGCAGAACTCGATACTGCTGATGAGCTGCACACTGCAGTGCAAAGATCGAGGTAGACAGCCTCTGTTTCTGTAGTATTATTTTACAAGAAGGTGAACAGGTGAAATTCCTTGAAGCCGCCCTTGAGCATTTCGTGCCAGAAGGGTTTCAGCACCAAGGGTCTTTTACTGCCTGGAAAAAACGCACGTTCAACTCTTCACTTTCTCTTTAACGTAGAAGGCTAGAGGAAAAAAAATGACTCATGCAGAAAACTAGACTCCTTTTGTGCTGAGCGCTGCAGTGCAAAGATCAGTGTTCATATTTACACTGACTGTACTGCAGTCATACGCGAAAGCGCGATCTAAAATTTGAAGAAGGGTTGAATTCGGTGTAAGCCTCTTTGGTTTCCATAGTTTCTCCGGAACAATAATTCCCTTTCAGCTTTTTGAGCCAGAAGAAGATTCAACGCAAGTGACTTTAACGGAATGGTGAAATCGCACAGCCAGGTAGCACATTCTCACTTATTTCATAGGCTAGAAGGTAGGAGTAGGTGTCTTTCATTTCGTTAGTAAGATTTGACTTGCAGCTGAACCAGTTGAAATTTTATGTAACGCTCAGTTAACATATCGCGCCAATAGGGTGTGAAAGAATGGAGTCTCTCAGCACCAGTCTCAGCACATTCACACTTACTTAGCAGTCTAGACGAAAAATGACTCATGCAGAAAGTTAGACTCCTTTTGTGTTGAAAACTGCGAGAGAGGGTAGATATCTTCACTTACTGCACTTGCGTGTCATCCCTGGAACTGAACTTCTGAGTCTGAAGCGTTTTCATGTAACAATTCACGCCATACGGGTTTCTATGCAAGAAGCTTAATAAGATTGAGAGAACCAGAATTCAAACAACCTTCTTATTTAATTCTACTTAGCAGGATAGAAGAAAAATGGTTCACACCAAACTCAAGACTGCTGATAGGCTGCACACTACATGGCAAGGATCAAGGTTAGACGTCTTCTGTTCCTTGATGACTATTTTAGCCTGGCACTGAACAGATGAAAATTGGTGAAGCTGCACTTCAAGATTTCGCCACAGAGAGGTGTCAAATTAGGTCATTTTATGGAATGGAGAAAGCAAACATTCACTCAGAACATTCAGTCTAACTCAGCGAGCTAGAAGATGATACATACAAAAGATGAGAGTCCTTTTGTGCGAAGCACGGCGGGACAAGGATCAGTGTAGACATCTTCCTTAACTGCATTGTTGTCACCCGTGAAACTGAAGATTAATATTTGAAGAAGTGGGGGGAGGTGGAGGGTCCATATGACATTTCCTGCCATACGGATTTCGACGCAAAAGGCCATGATAAGCTTGAGAGAACCTTAGCAAGATAGAAGAAAAATAGTTCATACAGAACTCAGGACTGCTGATGGGCTACATACTGCAGTGTAAAGCTCAAAGTAGACATCTCCTTTTTCTTTATTATTATTTTACATGGAAGTGAACAAAGGAAATTCCGTGAAGCTCTCCTTGGGCATTTCGTGCCAGAAGGGTTTCAACAGAAAATGTCTTTTACAGATTCTTCACATTCACTTTCAATTAGCAGGCTAGAAGCAAAATCTAGAAGCAAACTCAGGCAGAAAGCCAGACTCCTTTTTTGTTGACCACTGTGAAGCAAGCGTCATTGTAGGCATTTTTCCCTCACTTTATGGCTCTTTGTAAATGAAATTGAACATTTGAAATTTGAATGAATTCCTCCTCCATTTCGTACCATTTGAGTTTGAGCGTTTAGCTAAGATTGAGAGAAGTATGCGTTCTATTAACTTTCTTATTTAGCAGGATAGAGGAAAATGGTTCTTGTGGGACTCTAGACTCCTGATGGGCTGCGTAATGCAACACCAGGATCTTTGTAAGCATCTTCTGTTTCTATATGAACTGTTATACATCAGCTGAACAGTTGAAGTTTCATGAAGCTCCCATACAATATTTCAGTTCAAAGGAGTTTCAACCCAAGTGAATGGTCTAGAATGGAGAAAATGCAGATTCAACTCTTACTTTATCAGGCTACAACAAAAACGACTTATGGTGGTGACTAGACTCCTGTTGTAAGGCAAGGATGGGAACAGAAATCTTCTATCACAGTATTGCTGTTTCGCATGCAAGTGAATATTTGAAATTTAAAGAAGAGTTCATATGGCATTTCATGCAACAAAGGTTACAATCAATTGCCTTTGACAGGATTGAGGGAAACACACTTCCCATCAACTTTCTAATTTAACTTGCCCACCTAGAAGGGTAGAAGGCAAAGGTGCATACAGACACTAGATTCTTGATGAGGTGCAAATGTTAATGCCCAAATGAAGGTAAGGTCTTTCTGTGTCTGTATTACTATTTTACATGGAACTGAACAGTTAAAATATCCAGAAGTTCCCGCTTTTCATTTTGTGCTGAAGGTGTTTCCATGCAAGAATCCTTACACATTCCCTCTTATTTAGCAGGCTAGAAGCAAAATGATTCTGCATGAACACTAAGATTCTTTTTGTGTTGAGCACTATATGGGACAAGGATCAGGGTAGGTATCGATTGTGATTCTTTTGCTGTTTTACATGAAACTGAACTCTTGAACTTTCAAGGAGAGGCTTTGATAAAATTGAGATACACAAATATTCAATCAAGGTTCTTATTTAACCTTACCAGCAGGATTTATTTTAACAGCGGCTCATTAAGAACTCTAGACTCCTGATGAGCTGTATACTACAATGTAAGGATCGGGGTCAGAGTCTTCTGTTTCTGTATTACCACCTTACGTGGACTTGAACATTTGAAATTTCATCATGCTCCCCTTGAACATTTCATAACAGAAGGGTTTCAACCCAAGTGACTGCTACAGAATGGAAGAAAAACATAGTCACTCAACACATTTACTCTTATTTAGTAGGCTAAAAAGAAAATTGACGGACACAAAGAACTAGGCTGCTTTTGTGTTGAGAACTGCAGGGTGAGAATCAGCGTGGCTCGGGGAGAGAGCACAGACTTGGGAGTCAGAGGTCATAGGTTCAAATCCCGGCTCCGCCACTTGTCAGTTCTGTGACTGTCGGCAAGTCACTTAACTTCTCTGTACCTCAGTTACCTCATCAGTAAAATGGGAATTGAAGCTGTGAGCCCCACGTAGGACAGCCTGATCACCCCGTATCTACCCCAGCGCTTAGAACAGCGCTCTGCAAATAGTAAGCGCTTAACAAATACCACCAAATACCAACATTATTATTGTAGTTGTGTTTTGTAACAATATTTTTAGTCTATGTGGAACTGAACATTTGAATTTCAAGAATAGTTCTTACGGTATTTTGTGCTATACAGGTTTGCATGTAAATGGCTTTGACAGGAAAGAGAGTAAATGCACATTCAGTCAACTTTCGCATTTATCTAGATTATGTAGCTGATAGGAGAAAACTGGTCCGTGAAGACCCTAGACTCCTGATGGTCTGCATGCTGCAGCACAAGGATCAGTGTTGACGTCTTCTGTTTCTGTATTACTATTTTAGATGGAACTGAACATTTGATAGTTCAGGAAGGTCCTTTTGAACATTTCTTGCCAGAAGAGTTTCAGCCCAAGTGTCTACAACAGGACTGAGAGAAACCCAAATAATAATCTACTTTCTCAATTAACTTTGTTTATTTTGCCAGGTAGAAGAAAAATAGTAAATGCAGAACAATAGATACCTGATGTCCAGCAACCGGCAGTATAGGCATCTGCTGGTTCTCTATGACTATTTTACATGGACCTGCACTGTTGAAATTGCATGACCCTCCCATTTAAGCATTTCGTGACAGAGCGGTTTCATCGCGAGTGACTCTTAATACATTTGAGAGAAAAACACTAGCAAGATAAAAAGAAAATGCCACATGCAGAGGACTCACCTCCCGACAGGCTGTACAAAGGTAAGGCAAGGATGGGTGTAAAGTTCTTGCTGTTGTATATGGATCTGAATATTTGAAATTTCAAGAGGTGTCTATAGAGCATTTTGTGCCAGTGGAGTTTCAACGCACCTATGTGACTTTGACACAGTGGAGAAAAGCACACATTCATTCAACTCTCTTCCTTGGTTTATGTAAGATCTCAAATGTCAACTTAGAGTGAAATAGAAAGCCTTGAGCTGGTATTTTCTTTAAACAGTGATCACATATTCCCTTACGTTGACTTGGTAACAGGAAATAATGAATGGGGTACACATAGAAGACTAGACTCTTGATGAGCTCTGCACTGGATCAGTGTAAGCCAACCAGTATATAGTATATGGTACTATATATTATATAACATAACTACTATGTTATATGAAACTGTACATTTAAAATTTCACAAAAGTCCCCTTTGGCATTTGATTTTGAAAGAATGGAGACAAACCACTTAATCTCAACCTTTTTAACTAAGAAATTCTTTGAAAAGAAAAAAGAATGGCACATGCAGAAGACAAGACCCCTGATGGGCTGTACTCAGCAGGACACGGATCAAGGTGGATACCTTCGGTTTCTGAATTGCTGTTGTACGTGGAACAGAACAACTGAAATTTCAATAAGACATCAACATGGAATGGAGAGAAACACAGTTATACTCAGTGTCCTTTGTTTAGGCAGACAGACAATAAAATGACATATGCAGAAGACCTGACTCTTGATGAGCCATACAATGCAGGGCAAGAATCAAGTGCAGATTCCTTCTGTTGCTGTCTTGCCACTGTACATTTGAAATTTCAAGAAGACCCCATTTGGTATTTTGTGTCAGGTGGGTTTCAACGTGCATGCCTTGCTAGACAGTGGTGACTGGTGTTTAACTTGTACATCCCCACAGTGTGATGGGGAAACACTTACCAGAGGATTATATACTTGTTGGAGATAATGGCTTAAACTGCTCAGCGCACCACCTATGTGCGCTCTTTGAAAACCTTGAATTTGTTAGTGTTAAAATTCCTATGGCATTGAGTATGCTGTCTTGTGAAGAGAGTCGACTTTGACAGAATAGACAGAATCACACATTCACTTATCTTGTCCACTTAGCAGGACAGGAGAAGGATAGACTTGCAGAAGACTACATACTCTTGATGGGATATACGTTGCAAGGCAAAGATCAGTGCAGACATCTCCTGTTACTCTGTAGTACATGGAAAGGGTGACTTAAAATTTCAAGAGCCCATATGGCATTTCGTACCAGAGGGAGTTTCAACGTCAGGGACTGTGGCACAGTGGAGAAAAACACATTCACTCAATTTTCTTTCTTTGCAGGAAAAAAGGCATACCAAACACTAGACTCCTGTTGGGATGTATATTGGAAAATGAGGATCCTATAGATAGCGTTTGTTAAGATACAGAGCCCATAACATTTGAAATTTCAAAAGAACCTATTTAGCATTCCGTTTCAGAAAGGTTGCACACTTGACATGCTCTAGCACCATGCCACACTCTAGACATAGTACAGAGAACCTACCAGATCGCACAGAGTGATCGGGTTAGCTTCCTAGACCACAAATATATGTGTTCTCAAATAAAGACTTCCTCAGCACAACATCCTTGCTCTTCTGTGCGGTCTTATATCCTAATACAAACCTTTGAACCTGATAGTGGCAAAGTTCTCACTATGTCAAGTTGTGCTTTCTTGTGAAGAAACTGAACAGATCAAACTGTTCTTGTAGATCTTGTGAAGAAACTGAACAGATCACACACCTACTTACTTAGCTGGATAGAAGGAAAATGGCATTTTGCAGACTGCTGCTGTGTTGTAAAGCTGTTGAGCAAATATCAGTATAGCCATCTTTTTTTACTGCATTACTATGTACATGGACATGAACATTTGGTATTTCAAGAAACCAGCCAGAGAAGTTTCACCACAAGTGACTGGGACACAAAGGACAGAAACACACTTTACCTCAACTTTCTTGCTTAGGAAGAGAAGAAAAATGGCACATGAAGAAGACCAGACTCCTAGTGGACTGTTTGTATATTGCTATTTTATATAGAACCGAACATCTGAAATATCAAGGAGAGCCCATCCGACTAATGGTTGAGAGTTCCGTTTGGGATAAATGTTAGGGTTAGGGAAAATCCAGTTAAAGTGCTGAGACTAGAGCCAAGTTTCGAGCAAGGCCTAAGGGTATGGCTAAGATGAGACTGTCCTTAGGGTGAGGATTCCTTAAGATGGTGAAGTTTTTAGGGATAAAATTAGCTTTGATGTTAGAAGCCAAGGCTAAATTTTGTTTCATGGCTAAGGATATTGTTAGGGATAAGGTTTTGCTTAGGTTTTTGGTTCGTTTATGGATTAAGCATAAGTGTTTATAGCTCATGCTGTATTGAGTTTTAAAGTTACTTATGGTTACTTTTAGTTAGTGATTAGGGTTAAGGTTTCGGTTAGGGCTACGACTAGCTTTCCAGGTTAGGTATAGGATGAGAGTTAGGGTAGGGGTTAAGGCAACGGATAGGATTAAAGGTAAGGTTAAGTCTAGGGTTAGTGTTAGGGTTCTGGCTAAAATTAGGCTTAGGTTTAAGGTTAGGGTTAAACTTGGGTTTCCAGCTAGTTCTATGGTTAGGGGTACAGTCAGGGAGTGGCTTGGGGTTAGGGCTAAAGCTGGGGTTAAGCATAGAGTTAAAGTTAGGGTTACTGTTAGAGCTAGAGCTAAGGCTAGGTTTAGGGTTATGGTTAGGTTTAACATTTGGGCTATGCTAGAGTAGGGATGGTTGAGGTTGGGGTTGGGGTTACCTTTAGGCTTCGATTTATGGCTATAAATTTAGGGTTATAGTGTTAGGCTTAAGGTTAGGTCTATGGCTAGGGTATGGGTTTAGGGTTAGACTTTGGTTTGGGGTTGTGTTTTGGGTTATGCTGAAGTTTACGTTTGGGTTATTGTTAGGACTAGGGCAAAAATTAGTATTATAAGATTAGGGTTAGGGTTCCAGCTAGGGTTCTAGCTAGGCCAGGCCAAGGATTAGGGTGAGGATGACGTTTAGGGCTAGGGCTGGAGCTAGGCTAAAATTTAAGGCTAAATTTACAGTTAGAGACGGATTTACTCTAGATTCAGTCTCTAGTGGCTTCTTCCTCACTACTTTCAAACCTGCTCATGGCCTCCCCTATCCTAAAATAAACCTCCTCCCTTGGACCCTCGCAACTCCTTCCAGTTTATATCACTCCATCTCCTCCCTACCATTCTTTGCAACTCCTTGAGTGAGATGTCTACACAAACTGCCTCAAATTCCTCTCCTTTACCCCTTCCAATCTGACTTCCATCCCCTTCACTCCATAGAAACTGTCCTCTAAATGGTCATCAGTGATCTCCTTCTAGCCAAATCCAATAGCCTCCATAGTCTCCATTCCAACCTAATCCTCTTTGACCGCTGAGCTGCCTTCAACACTGTCAAACACCCCCTTCTACTGGAAACACTACCCAATCTTGGCATCTCTGTGGCAGTCCTCTCTAGGTTCTCCTCTTATCTCTCTGGCTGCTCAGTCTCAATCTCCTTCATGGGCTCCTTCTCTGCTTCCCACTCTTAACTCTAGGGTTCCTTCTAGATTGAGTTCTGGGTTCCCTTCGATTCATCATCTACAGATTGGGAAACTCATTTGTTCCCATGACTTCAACTACCACCTCTAAGCGGATAATGTTCAAATCTCCATCTATAGCCCTGATCTCGCTGACTCTCTGCAGTCTTCTATTTCCTCCTGCCTTCAAGAGATCTAGACTTGTTTCTCTTCCCGTCACCTCAAGCCTAACACTCCTGAAACAGAATTCTTTATCTTCCAACCGAAACCTCTCTTACCCTTGACTTTCCCATCACTGTAGATAGCAGCACCAATCGCTCTTGTCACAAAAGCCCCCTTTAGACTGTGAGCCTGTTGTTGGGCAGGGATTGTTTCTATCTGCTCTCGAATTGTACATTCCAAGCACTTAGTACATTGCTCTGCACACAGTAAATGCTCGATAGTTACGATTGAAAGAGTGAAAGTCCGGGTCCTTGGCCTAAGCCTTATAAGTTGAAGATGGTTGTAAGGGAGGAGGTAAGGTGCTAGGGAATGAGGTCGAAAGCACACGGAAAAGTGGTGGATTTTGAGAGCAGGCTGGAGATCTGGTTATGTGTAAGGTATAGGGCCAGGTTTAGGGTTAAAGTTAAAGCTAGGGTTAGGGTTAGGTTTAGACTGTTGGTTATATTTGGGTTAAGGTTAGAATTAGAGTAGATGTTAGGTCTAAGACTATGTTTGGATTTAGAGTTAGATTTAGAGCTACGGTTGGAATTCGGGATAGGATTTGGTTTAGGCTAGGACTAGGGCTCCTGTAAGAGTGAAGGTAAAGTCAGATTTAAGGATAAGGTTAAGGACAAAAGAATAGGGGCTAGGCATAGTGCTAATGTTGGGTTAGGTTAAAGATTAGAGTCAGAGTTACAGCTAGGAGAAAAGGGTTATGCCTATGTGAGGGTAGGGGCGGGCTAATCCTAGGGGAAGGTTAAGATTAGGGTTAAGACAATGCCTAGATTTAGGGTAAGGACCCGTTTTAGGGTTTAGGTTACACTTAGTTTTAGGGCTTGCAGGAGGGTAAAGGGTAGGTCTAGTCCTTGGACTAGGTTAGAGTTAGGGTTAAGAGAAGGGGGTAGAGCGTGGGTGTTCCTATGGCATTTCAGGCCATACAGGTTTTAAATGCAAGTGGCTTTGAAAGATCGAGAGAACACATGTTGAATTAACTTCTAATTTAAAATGCTTCCCAAGGTAGAAAAAACCCCACGAGACTCCTGCTGGGCTGCAGCAGAGCACAGTGTAAGATCGGTGTACACATCTTCTTTTTCAGTAATACTATATCACATGAACCTCATTTTGTGCAGAAGGCTTTTCAGCAAGAGACTTTTACAGAATGGAGAACAGGTACAGCCACTCAACACATTCACTCATTTAGCAGGCTAGAAGGAAAATGACTCATGCAAGAACTAGGCCCTTGTTGTGCTGAAGACTGCGGGGCAAGGATCAGTGGATATAGCTTCTGTTACAGTACTGCTGTTGCGCATGGAACTGAACATTTGAAATTTCATGGCGTTCATATGGTACGAGACCAGGACCAAGTGGAGGAGGATGACCAGGACCAGGCAGAGGAGGAGGGTCAGCACCGGTGGAGAGGAAGATCAGGTCCAGGTGGAGGAGGCGGAGGGTCAGTACCAGGCAGAGGAGGAAGGCCAGGCCCCGGAGGAGGAGAAGGAAGGCAAGGACCGGTCAAGGTAGAGACCAGGACCAGGCAGAGGGGAGGGTCTGGACTAGGTGATGGAGGAAGGCAAGGTCTTCCTGGCCGAGGAGGGGCCAGGAACAGGCAGAGTGAGCAAAGTGGAGGAAGATGAGCCAAGATCAAGCTGGAGGGAAGTGTGCTTAGGAGAAAGCAGAGGAGGCAGTTCTAGGGTCGGCGGGAGAGGAAGTCAGTAACAGGTGAGGGAACGGAGGAAAGGCCGGGACCAGGCAAAGGAGGTGCCCAGGATGATGTGGAGGACGGGTGCCAGGACCAGTCAGATGTGAAGAGCCTAGACCAGGGGAGGGAAAGAACCAGGAGTAGGTGAGGAGAAAGGCCACGGAGCTGACCCAGGACAAGTTGGAGAGGATGGGCAGGAGAAGGTAAAGTAAGAGGGCAAGGAGCAAGAGGAGATGAAGGTCAGGACCAGGCCAAGGAGGAGGGTCAGGACCAGACACAAGTGGAGGGCAACGACCGGCAGAAGAAGAGGGCTAGGCCCAGGTGGAAGAGGAGCATCGGGACCAGGGAGTGGAGGGGGGCCAGGACGTTGGAACAAGAGAAAATCCAGGACCAGGTGAAGGAGATAGGTCAGGAGCAGGCAGAGAAGAGTGGACAGGATCCAGCGGAGGGGGGGCCAGGACCGGAGTTAGGAGGAGGAGGAGGTCTAACACCAGGCTGAAAAGGAAGGACAGGACAACGCATATGAGTAAAGCCTGACCTAGGGAAAGAAGAGGGCCGGGATCAGAGGAGGAGGTCCAGGGCCAGCAGAGGAGGAGGATCAGGACCGCTGGTGTAGAAGGGTAAGCCCAGGCCAAGGAAGAAGGCCAGGACCAGGTCGGGGGAGAGGTCCAGGAGCAAGCGAAGATGGAGGGCCAGGTGCAGCAGGAGGAAGAGGTCTAGGAGCAGGTGAACAAGGAAGGCCAGGACCAGGACGAGGAGGACTAACAGGTAAAGATGGAGGGGGAGGGCCAGGACCAGGTGGTAGGAAGATGGCTAGGAAAAGGCAGAGGAGGAGGTCCTGGATTAGGCATAGGAGGAGGGCCTGCACCAGGCGGAGGAGGTGCCCAAGATGAGGTGAAGGACGGGGGCTAGGACCAGTCAGAGGCAGAGGGCCTAGACCAGGTGGAGGAGAAGATCCAGGAGTAGGCAGAGGAGAAAGGTCATGACCAGGCAGCAGAGGTAGCCCAGAACATGTTGGAAGAGAAGGGCCAGGAATAGGTAAAGTCAGAGGGCAAAGAAAAAGAGGAAGATGAGGGTGAGGAACAGGCCCAGGAGGAGGGCCGGGACAGGGCAGTGGAGGAAGGCCAGGACCAGGAGGAGGAGGAGGGCCAAAAACAGGTTCATTCATTCATTCATTCATTCATTCATTCATTCATTCAATAGTACTTATTGAGTGCTTACTATGTGCAGAGGACTGTACTAAGCGTTTAGAATGTATAATTCGGCAACAGATAGAGACAATCCCTGCTCCATGACGGGCTGACAGTCTAAACGGGGGAGACAGACAGCAAAGCAAACAGAACAAACCATAAACAAGACAACATCATCAAGATAAACAGAATCAAGGAATCAATGTACAGCTCAATAGCAAAGTAAATAGGGTAATAAATAATATATACAATGAGCACTGTGCTGAGGGGAGGGGAAGGGAGAGGAGCAGAGGGTGGGGGGCGAGGCTGAGGGGGAGCAGAGCGAAAGGGGGCTCCGTCTGGGAAGGACTTTTGGAAGAAGTGAGCTCTCAGGAAGGCTTTGAAGGAGGGAAGAGCGTTGGTTTGGCAGACATGAAGAGGGAGGGCATCCAGGACAGCAGTAAGACATGGACCAGGGGTCGACAGCGGGATAGGCGTGAACGGGGGACAGTGAGGAGGTGAGAGGCAGAAGAGGGGAGTGTATGGGGTGGGCAGTCGAAAGAGGGAAGGGAGGTGATAGGACCGGTCAAGGTGATGGAGAGCTCGAAGCCAAGAGTGAGGAGTTTTTATTTCGTGCGAATGTTGATAGGCAACCACTGGAGGTTTTTGAGGAGAGGAGTGACATCCCAGAGCGTTTCTGTAGGAAGATGAGCCGGGCAGCTGAATGAAGAATACACTGGAATGGGGAGAGACAGGAGGAAGGGAGATCTGAATGGAGGCTAACACAATAATCCAGTCGGAATATTATGAGAGATTGTACCAGCACGATAGCCCTTTGGATGGAGAAAAAGGGCGGATCTTGGTGATATTGTAAAGGTGAGACCGGCAGGTGTTGGTGACTGATTGGATGCGTGGGATGAATGAGAGAGCAGAGTCAAGGATGACACCAAGGTTGTGGGCCTGTGAGATGGGATGGAAGGTAGTGCCGTCCACAGTGACAGGGAAGTCAGGGAGAGGACAGGGTTTGGGAGGAAAATGAGGAGCTCAGTCTTGGACATGTTGAGCTTTAGGTGCGGGCAGGCATGCAGCTGGAGATGTCCTGAAGGCTGGAGGAGATAGGAGTCTGGAGGGAGGGGGAGAGCAAAAGGGAGGAGATGTAGATTTGGGTGTCAACTGCGTAGAGATGATACTTGAAGCTGTGGGAGTGAGTGAGTTCATCAAGGGAGTGAGTATAGATGGAGAACAGAAAGGGGCCAAGAACTGACCCTTGGAACCCCTACAGTTAGTTGATGGGAGGGAGGAGGAGTCGCGAAGGAGACCGAGAATGAATGGCCAGAGAGGTCAGAGTCCGTGAAACCAAGGTTAGATAAAGTGTGGAGGAGAAGGGAATCGTCGACAGTATCAAAGGTAGCAAGAGGTCTAGGAGGAATTAGGATAGGTAGGAGCCATGGATTTGGCGAGAAGGAGGTCATTGGTGACCTTTGAGAGGGCGGTTTCGGTGGAATGGAGGGGACAGAAGCCAGATTGGAGGGAATCCAGGAGACAGTTGGAGTTGAGGAATTCAAGGCAGCAAGTGCAAAAGACACATCCTAAGAGTTTGGAAAGAAAGGACAGGAGAGAGATAGGACAATAACTGGAAGGGAAAATGGGGTCAAGGGAGGGTTTTCTTAGGATGGGGAGACATGGGCATGTTTGAAGGCAGAGGGGAAAAGCCATTGGAGAGTGAGTGGTTAACTATAAGTTAAGGAGGGGAGGAGGGAAGGGGCGATAGTTTTTATACGGTGAGCGGGAATGGGTCCGAAACACAGGTGGAAGGGGTGCGACGAGGGAGGAGATCTCCTCTGAGGATACTGCTGGGAAGGATAGGAAAGTAGGGGAAAGGGCTGAGAGTGGGGGAATGGAAAAGTGGGAGGGGTGCCTTTGGTAAACTCAGACCTGATGGAGTTAATTTTCGTAATGAAGTAGGTGTCCAGATCGTTGGGGTGAGAGATGGAGAAGGGGGAGGAACGGGGGCCTGATAGAGAGTTAAAAGTCCGAAACAATTGGCGGGGGTGAGGGCATGGGAGTCAATGAGGGAAGAAAAATAGTTTGCCTGGCAGAGGAGAGGGCAGAGGTAAGGTAGGAAAGGATAAATTTAAAGTAAGAAGTTGGCTTAGTGCTTAGACTTTCCACAGCAGCGTTCAGCAGCTCGACATAAGAGCGAAGGAAGCCGACAGAGGCAGTGATCCAGGCCTGCGGTTTGTGGAGCGAGAGCGACGGGGGAAAGGGGAGGGAACGAATTGAGTAGAGAGGGTGGAGTCGAGAGCAGTAATCTGATCATCAAGAGTGGGTAGAGAGGATAGGGAGGCAAGGAGGGGTGTGATGCTTTAGGAGAGATAGAGGGGTCGAGAGAGAAGAGGTTTCTGTGGGAGAGTAATACAGATTTACAGGGGGAGGGAGTGTGAGAGAAGGGGCAGGTGAGAAGGTTATGGCCATAGAAAGAGATTTCAGAGTTGTTGAGGGTGGAGATTGTGCAGCGGTAAGAGATGATTAGATCGAGAGTTTTGACCAAGTTGGTGAGTGGGCGAGGTGTGGTGGAGCAGGTGGTTGGCAGAGTCAAGGAGTGATAGAAGGTGGGCGGCAGAGGAGTCACTGGGTACATCCATGTAGATATTGAAGTCTCTGAGGATCAGAGTGGGCAAGGAAAAGGAGAGAAGGAAGGTGAGAAAGGGGTCAAGGTTGTTAAAGAAGTTGGAGGTGGGACCAGGGGAGGGTAGATGACAGCTAAAAGAATCCGGAGGGGGTGGTAGAGGTGAATAATATGGGCTTCAAAAGAGGGGAAGGAGAGGGAAGGGGTAGGGACGTTAGTGCGAAAGCTGCATTGGGGGGCGAGAAAGAAGCCGACGCCTCCTCCTTTCCCGATGAGTCTGGGGGAGTGGGAGAAGGAGAGGCGACCACTGGAGAGAGCAGCAGAAGAGTAGAGAAGCAGCGTGGCTCACTGGAAAGAGCACGGACTTTGGAGTCAGAGGTCATGGGTTCGAACCCCAGCTCTGCCACTTGCCAGCTGTGTGACTTTGGGCAAGTCACTTAACTTCTCGGTGCCTCAGTTCCCTCATCTGTAAAATGGGGATTAAGACTGTGAGCCCCACGTGGGACAACCTGATTCCCCTGTGTCTACCCCAGCTCTTAGAACAGTGCTTGGCACATAGTAAGCGCTTAACAAATACCAACATTAGATCGTGTCCTCTGGGGTGAGCCAGGTCTCCGTAAGGGCGAGGAGGAGGAGAGAGCAGGAAAGGAACAGGTCAAGAGTGAAAGAGAGTTTACCTATAATGGAGCGGGGGCTCCATAGGCCAGACTTGGCAGCAGCTGTGGAGGGAGGGGAGATGGGGAGAAGGGTGCGGCGGGGTCGGGAAGGTTTGGATGGGAATGAGATGGCGGGAACCTGGGTGGGGAGGGGGATGAGAGGTGGCGATGAGCTAGGAGAACAGGGATGGGACGTCGTGGGGGGAAGAGGGAAGGGTTGGACGGGAGGGGGATGAGGGTTGGAGCTGGTAAAGTGGGATTCTAGGGAGGGGGTGAGGGGAGGGCAGGGGGCGGAGTAAAGAGAGGGAAAGAGCTGGGTGGGAGAAGGGGAAGGTGAGGATTGGGAAGGGTAGATGGGAGCAGGGAGGGTTGGAAAGTCAGGGTGAGGTCAGTGAGTTAAATGACAGTACTGAGATCAGTTAACAATAAACATGCGATAGCAATAATATAATATGATATAATATAAGATTAATAAGCGGGTGATTCCTAGAGTCGAATGTTGACCTGTCTATAAAATCAAAAGGCTAATGGCAAGGGGAGTCCAGAGGCTCTTGGCCCAATTGCCTCTGAGGCGGTGGAGGAAGTCCTGTGGATGGCCGATTTGAAGAAGGGTGGAGCTGTTGTGGGGGACATGGGAGAGGAAACGCCTGGGGAGAGGAGTAGATAACCAAAAAACATGAGTGGGCTGAGTAGGTGCGAATGCAGGTAGTAGCTAAAAGTACGACAGTGAGAACAAGGGAATTGTTATCCGGGGATAGGGGTGGGGGGAATCAGTCACCTCTAGTCAGAGCACAGGGAGGGAAGGAGTGGGGACTCCCCAAGGTTCATCGCTTTTGGGCGCGGGGGGGGCAGTTGGGGATATAATATCCCAAGGCCCGGAGGGGCGGGCGGGCGGGGAGATCTGCAAAACACAATTTCCCACGGCCCTGGGGTGGGGGAGGGAGGTGGGGAACACAGTGTCCCACGCCCCAGGTTAGCTACCTGGACGGTTTAAGGGTCGCTTCGAGGGGTGGTTCTAGTAATCATGGGAGGAGTGCTAGTTGAGGGGAGTTGGATGGTCAGCGGAGAGATCGGGGATCGTCTGGGAGCTACAGGAGGTTCTGAGAGGCTGCGGGGCCTGCAGTGGGGGTGGGAGGCGGGGTTCCTCGGTGTCGCTGCCCTAGGGCGGGGGTGCACATGTTCGGGAGCGGGAGGTGACCATGAGCTCGGAGGCGGGGCATTGGAGTCTGATACTGCGGGCTTCTCGGGAAGAGAGATCTCGGCCCTTCCATGGCGGCGTCCGGAGGGGAAAGATCCTACTGGGAACAGGGGGATCAGCAGACAGGTCACCCCACCCCCCTTTCACCTACAAAGGAAACCAAAAAATGATCCTGGCTCTTTCCTAGGGAGCGAGGAAGGTTTAGGAAGGCACTGAGAGAAGGACTTAAAAGTCCACTCATCCTTCCAACCCCAGTCGCCTCTTTGTAAATTAATTATGCATTCATTTTTTCTTTACTTCTACTCTATTTCTGTATATTAATGTCTTTCTCCCCCTCTAGACTGTGAGGTCACCCCGGGCAGGGAATGTGTCTGTTTATTGTTACACTGTACTCTCCCAAGCTCTGAGGACAGTGCTTTGCATACAGTAAGCACTCAATAAATACGATTGAATGAATGAATGAATGAATGAATGAATTATTTTTCTGGGCCACAGTTACCTCATCTGTTAAAGGGAACGCAAATATTGAGTCCCTTGTGGGACAGGACTGTGTCCAACCAGAATAGCTTGAATCTACCCCAGCGCTTAGCACAGTCCCTATCACATAGCAAGCACTTAGGAAGAAATACCAGTAGAAGAAAAAACAAACAAAGAAATGAAAAAAGCAGGTGTCAGGGCAGGGTTTGAATAGGAAGAGAAGGAATTCTGATTTGGACGAGTGCAGTTGGCGGTATTGGCAGGACATAGTACATATGGTCCCTTCCCCAAGGAACTGGACAATGTAGATGGGAGGAGGGACAAAAAATATATTCCAGGGAGGAAGAGGTCATAGGTGAGGAAGCAATACTAGAGTTCTGATGCATCGGTTGAGCACTGATGAAAGACTCCAGAGTTGCCACAAGAGGGAAGCTGCCCTGATTATTCTGGCCACAGCTGGCCCCTCTGGATTCCCAGAGCCCCACGACTGTCCAAACAAACTCGCACAACACCTCGAGAAGCAATGAAGAGAGTGAAAAGTGCACAGGGCTGGGAGGTGGGAGACCTGGATCTTGGTCCCGGCTCTGCCACTTGTTTGCTGCGTGATTTTGGGCGATGCACTTTGGAATCTGTGTGCCTCAGCTGCCACGCCTCTATAACAGGGTGAACTCCCTGTTCTCCCTCTTTCACAGTCTGGGTGTCCAGATGTGGGACACAGGCTGCCTCTACTCTGATCATACAATCCCCAAACCAGCGATTGGCCAAGAATGATGGCTGTACCAACACCACGACAATAGTGTGGGTACGACATAATCTAGCCTAGGGACCGACCCAGGCAATCAGGCCCTGTCGCGAGGGAAGGGCGGGTGGATTGGCAGCTCGGGATCCAAAGATATCTGAGAGTCGTAGTCTGATGCTCGCGTTGATGGTGTTCGCCCCCACCTACTGAACTACCAGTCCCTTGTGCCCCGCAGTGGAGCTCAAGGTCATTGGCCAAAGCGAGGAAGGTGCATTGGCCAAAGCGAGTTCAGGCCGTTTTACAATTCATAATTAGAGTAATGATGGTGCTTCTTCAGTATTTCATTCAATAGTATTTATTGAGCGCTTACTATGTGCAGAGCACTGTACTAAGCGCTTGGGATGAACAAGTCGGCAACAGATAGAGACAGTCCCTGCCGTTTGACGGGCTTACAGTCTAATCGGGGGAGACGGACAGTATTTGTTATCACTCCTCATGAGGTGTAGCATGGAGAACACAGAGACCCGAAACTCGCTCTTAATTGGGCACCTTGAATCACACTCCCTCGCCGGAGGGTTAAGCATGCAACCGCCAATCCAGGCTCTGAGCCTTGGCCACGTACCCGAGTGGGCTTTTAGCACATCTTTTCATTTCCATAAACCCACTCGGAGCTGACACGTGCAGATTCGCTTGGCTCTCCCGTAGATGCTCCCTCAGGAACCAACCCTCATTAATCCTTGCCCTGTCTATCAGTTTCCCATGTAACCCAGCCCAGGCAACCACCCAGTCAATCAGACTCTGTCGTGAGGTGAGGGAGGTTCTGTGGAGGCTCGGGGCACGAAGACTTTTGGGAGTCGTTGTCTGATGCTCGCCTTTGGCAGCTTTTGCCTCCGCCTACGAAACTATCAGTCCTGTCGGGCCCAGTAGTGGGGCTCGCAGACTTTGGGGGCAAACAGAAAGCGTGGGAGGCAGAATTTCAGGCTGGCAAAGGGGGGCATAGTGGCCGCACTGAGGTGCACTGAGCCCCCACTCCCCAGTAGTTTGTTCTATAGCTGAAATGAATTGATGTATATTGGTGTCTATCTACCCATCTAGACTGAATACTCATTGTGGGCAGGAATGTGTCTATTACACTTTTGCGTTGCACTCTCCCAAGCGCTTAGTATCCTCTGCACGCAGGATGTGCTCAATAAAAGCGATTGATTGATCAATTGATTGAATCGCGCACAATACCAAGGTTTCAGGCTTGCGAGGCAGGGAGAAAAGTGGTATTTCTACAGTGATGGGAAAAGAAAGCTGTATGGTCTAGTTGCTAGAGCACAAGCCTGGGAGTCAGAAGGACCTGGGCTCTAATTCTGACTTTGCCACATCTAGACTAAGTGAGCCTGTGGGCAAGTCATTAGTCTGTAATTTAGCTATTAATTTTTCTTTCTTCATCTATTTAGGGATAAACGTATGGAGGACATCATAGAAGATGACAAAGTACAAAAGTACTGAAGTGTCATTTGAGCACCAATGTAATACTCCAGACCTGACACAGACCTGACACAAGAGGGCAGCTGCCCTGAATACTCTGGCCACATCCGGCTCCACTGGATTCCCCAAGCACAGCAACCTTCCAAATAACCCTGCAAAGCCCTCGGAAACAGAGAAGTGAGTGGAAAGGGTGCAGGGCTGGGAGGTGGGAGACCTGGGTCCTAGTACTGGCTCCTCCACTTTTGTGCAGTGTCATCTTGGGCAAGGGTAGGTTTGGGGCCAGGTCTGGAAGGCAAAGGCAGGGGAGCCCAACCTGGAACGAGAAGGGTTCGGAGCAAAGCCTCGAACGAGAAGGATTCGGGGTCATGCCTGCAAGGCAAAGGCTGAGGGGCCAAGCCTTAAAGACAAAGGCGAGGGTGGGCCCAAATTGGAAAAAGAAGGTTTTGGGGCCAGGTCTGGAAGGCAAAGGTCGGGGGGCCCCAAACTGGAACAAGATGTGTTTGGCACAAAGCCTGGAACGAGAAGGGTTTAGGCCCAGGTCTGGAAGGCAAAGGCTGGGGGACCAAAACTGGAATGAGAAGGATTCGGGACAAGTCTGCATGGCAAAGATGGGGGGGATAATACTGGAAGGAAAAGGGGGGGCCCAAACTGGAATGAGAAGGCTTTGGGCTAGGCCTGCAAGGCAAAGCCTGGGGGCCAAGCCTTGAAGGCAAAGGCAAGGGGCTGCCCAAACTGGAAAAAGAAGGGTTTGGGGCCAGGTATGGAAGACAAAAGCGGGGGGACCCCAACTGGAACGAGAATAGTTAGGGGCCAGGCCTGCAAGGTAAAGGCTGGGGCCCAAACTGGAAAGAAGGGTTCTGGGCCAGGCCTGAAGGCAAAGGTCGGGGGTCGGGGATCCACACTGGAATTAGAAGGGTTGGGGCCAGGCCTGTAAGGCAAAGGTTGGTGGGGCCAAAACTGGAAACGAGAAGGTTAGTCCAGGCCTGGAAGGCAAATGTTGGGAGCTAGGCCTGGAAGGCAAAGGCTGGGGGTCCAAAACTGGATTGAGAGGGATTCTGGGCCAGGTCTGAAAGTCAAAGGCTGGGGGGCCAAAATTGGAAAGAGTAGGGTTCCTGACCAGGAATGAGAGGCAAAGGCTGGGGGGGCCAGGCCTGGAAGGCAAAGGTTTTGGGGTCAAAACTGGAATGATAAGTGTTCGGGGCAAGACCTGGAAGGCAAAGGCTGGGGCGGGGGAGGGTGGTGCAAAACTGGAAATAGAAGGGTTCGGGGCTAGTCCTGGAAGTCAAAGGCTGGTCGGCCAAAACTGGAAAGAGAAGGATTCAGGGCCAGGCTGGTAGACAAAGGCTGGGGTGGCAAAACGGAAGAGAAGGGTTGGGGCCAGGTCTGGTAGACAAAGGCTGGGGTGGCAAAACTGAAAGAAGGAAGGGTTTGGGGCCAGACCTGGAAGGCTAAGGCTGGGGGGCCAAAACTGGAACAAAAAGGTCTTGGAACTAGGCTGGAAGGCCAAGTCTGGGGAGGCGGGGGAAGTCCTGGAAAGCAAAGGCTGGGGTGCCAGTTCGGGGCCAGACCTGGAAGGCAAAGGCTGGGGGGCCCAAACTGGAAATAGAGGGGTTCAGGGCCAGACCTGGAAGGCAAAGGGTGGGGGGCCAAAACTGGAATGAGTAGGGTTCGAGGCCAGGCCTCGAAGGCAAAGGCTGAGAGACCAAAACTGGAATGAGAAAGGTTTGGGGCCAGACAGGGAAAGCAAATGCTGGAGGACCAAAACTTGAATGAGAAGGGTTCGGAGCCAAGGTTGGAAGGCAACAATTGGAGGGCCAGGTGTAGAATGTGCCTGTGCCTGGCCTCATAGACAAAGGTGGGGCCAGACCTAAAATGCAAAGGCTGGGTGGCCAGGCCTAGAATGAGAAGGTTCGAGGACAGGCCTCAAAGGTAAAGACTGGGCGTTCAAAACTGGAAAGAAATGGGTTCTGGGCCAGACTTGCAAGGCTGCGGTGCCAAAACTGGAATGAGAAGGGATTGGGGCCAGGTCTGGAAGGTAATGGCTGGGAGGCCTGGCCTGGAAGTCAAAGGCTGGGAGGTCAAAACTGGAAAGAGTAGGATTCGGGACCAGGCATGGGAGGCAAAGACTCGGGGCCCGGCCTGGAAGGCAAAGGTTGTGGGAGTCAAAACTGGAATGATAAGTGTGCGGGGCAAGACCTGGAAGGCAAAGGCTGGTTGGCCAAAACTGCAAAGAGAAGGATTCAGAGCTAGGTATGGTAGGCAAAGGCTGGGGTGGTAAAACTGGAAAGAGAAGGGTTCAGGGCCAGGCCTGGAAAGTCTGGGGGGCCAAAACTGGAACAAAAAGGGTTTGGAACTAGGCCTGGAAGGCCGAGGGTAGGGGAGGGCAAAACTCGAGAGAGAGTGGTTCGGGGCCAGCCTGTAAGGCAAAAGCTGGGGGCCAGGCCTGTAAGGCAAAGGCTGGGGCCAAAACTGGAACGAGAAGGGTTCGGGACCAGGCGTAGGAATGCAAAGGCTGCGGGTACGAAACTGAAACAAGAAAGGTTCGGCGCCAGGCCTTGAAGCCTGGCCGCCCAGCCATTGCCTTGCAGCCTGGCCCCTCACCTTCTCATTCCAGTTTGGGCCCCCTCGCCTTTGCCTCGCAGGCCTGGCCCTGAACCCTTCTCGTTCCAGCTTGGGACCCCCAACCTTTGCCTTGCAGGGCTGGCCCTGTACCGCTCTCATTCCTGTTTGGGTTCCCCAGCCTTGTCTTGCAGGGCTAGCTCCGAACCCTCTCTCTTCCAGTGTGGGCCCGTTTGGCTTCCAGACCGGGCCCTGAACCTTCTCGTTCCAGTTTGCCCCACCCCCCGCCTTTGCCTTGCAGTCCTGGCCCCACAACGCTTCTCCTTCCAGTTTTGGCCCCCAATCTTTGCCTTCCAGGCCTGGCCACCCTAGCCTATGCCTTACAGGCCTGGAACCAGACCCTTCTCCTTCCAGTTATGGCCCCACCCCCAGCCTTTGCCTACCAGGCCTGACCGTGAAAACTTCTTGTTCCAGTTTTGGCCCCCTGCCTTTGCCTTCCAGGCCTGGCCCCGGACTCTTCTCGTCCCAGGTTGAGCCCCCAGCTTTTGCCTTCCTGGCCAGGACCCAAACCCTTCTCTTTCCAGTTTTGGCCCCCGAACCTTTGCCTTCCAGGCCTGGCCACCCAGCCATTGCCTTCCAGGCCTGGCCCTGAACTCTTTTCGTTCCAGTTTTGTACCCAGCCTTTGCCTTCCAGGCCAGGTACCGAACCCTTCTCCTTCCTGTTTTGGCCCCTACCCTTTGCCTTCTAAGGCTAGCCTGAAACCCTACCCCTTCCAGTTTGGGCTTATCAGACTTTGCCTTCCAGGCCTGGTCCCGAACCCTTCTCATTCCAGTTTTGGCCCCCCTGCCTTGGCCTTCCAGGCCTGGCCCTGAACCCTTCTCATTCCAGTTTTGGCCAGCCTTTGCCTTCCAGGCCTTGCCCTCAGCCTCTCCCTTCAGGCCTGGCCCCGAACCCTTCTTATTCCAGTTTTGGCACCCAAGCTTTACATTCCAGGCCTGGCCCCGAACCTTGGTTTCACTTTTGGTCCCCCAACCATTCCCTTCCATGCCTGTCACCAAAACCTTCATTCTCCAGATTTGGTCCCCCAGCATTGCCTTCTAGACCTGGCCTTGAACCCTTCTCTTTCAGTTGTGGCTCCTAGCCTTTGCTTTCCAGGCCTGGGCCCGAACCCTTCTAGTTCCAGTTTTGGCCCCCAGCCTTTGCCTTCTAGTCCTGGATCCAAACCCATTTCTTTCAGTTTTGGATCCCCAGTCTTTGCCTTCTAGGCCTGGCCTCGAACCCTTCTCTTTCTAGTTTTGGCCCCCCATTGTTTGCCTTCCAGACCTGGCCCTAAACGCTTCTCGTTCCAGTTTTGTCCCCAGCATTTGCTTTCCAGGTGTAGCCACAAACCTCTCTCATTCCAGTTCTGGCCCCCAATATTTGCATTCCAGACTGGCCCCAACCTCTTCTCGTTCCATAATTGGCTCCTCAGCCCTTCCCTTCCATGCCAGTCCCTAAACCCTTCATTCTTGAATTTTGGTCCCCCAGGCTTTGCCTTCTAAGCCTAGCTGGAACCCTTCTCTTTCCATTTTGGCTAACCAACCATTGCCTTCCAGGCCTAGCACCCAGCCTTTGCTTTCCAGCCTGGCCACAAACCCTTCTCATTCCACTTTTGCCCCCTCCAGCCTTTTGCCTTCCAGGTCAGGTCCCAAACCCTTCTCTGTTCAGTTATGGCTCCCCAGTTTTTGCCTTCCAGGCCTGGCCCCCTAGACTTTCCCTTCCATGCCTGGCCTCGAACTTTTTCTCGTTCCAGTTTTGGACCCCATCCTTAGAAATACAGGCCCGAATCCCTGTATTTCCAGTTTGGCCCCCTAGCCTTTGCCTTCCTGGCCTGGACCCAAGCCCTTCTCTTTCCAGTTTTTGGCCACCCAGCCTTTGCCTTCCAGGCCTGGCCCACCAGTCTTTGCCTTCCAGCCCTGGACCCCCAGCCTTTGCCTTCCTGGCCTGGCTTTGACTCTTTTATTTCCAGCTTGGGCCCTCTAGCCTTGCCTACCAAGGCCTGACCCTGGAACTCTTCTTGTTCCAGTTTTGGCTACCCAACCTCTGTATTCCAGGCCTGGGCCCAGCCTTTGCTTATGGGCCAGGCCTCAAATCCTTCTTGTTCCGGTTTTGGACCAAACCTTTGCCTTCCGGGTGGGGCTTGAACCCTTCTCGTTCCAGTTTTGGCCTCCCAGCCTTTGCCTTCCAGGCCTGGGCCCAGCCTTTGCCTTCCCGGGCTGGTCCTGATCCCTTCTCGTTCAGGTTTTGGCCCCCAGCCATTGCCTTACAGGCCTGGCCCCAGCCTGTGCATTCCAGGGCTGCCCCCCAAACCTCTCATTCCAGTTTTGCCCACACACCCCCAGCCTTTGCCTTCCAGGCCTAGCCACGAACCCTTTTCGTTCCAGCTTCGGCCCTCCAGCCTTTGCATTCAAAGCCTGGTTCCGAAGCCTTCTTGTTCCAGTTTTGGTACCTCAGCCTTTGCTTTCCAGACCTGGCCTGGAAACCCTTCTTATTCTAGTTTCTTCCCCCCCACCCCCAGCCTTTGCCTTCCATCCAATTTTGGCCCCCAACTCTTTGCCTTCCAGGCCTGGCCTCGAATACTTCTCATTCCAGTTTTGGCCCCAATCTTTGCCTTTGTCTTCCAGGGTCTGGCCCCCAATCCCTTCTAGTTCCAGTTTTGGCCCCCCAGAGTCTGCCTTCCAGGCCTCGTCCCAGAATTGTTATATCACTTTGTTTCTACCTTTTTGCACTTAAATTAATAGAACTGCAGTTACACTTTCCTTCCACGAGAGGGTACTGTTGCAGACAGGCATCTCATCCTTTGCATCAGTGTGTGGACTTGAAATGGGAAAACCCATCTCATTCCAGTTTGGGCCCCTAACCTTTGCATTCCAGGCCCTGTCCCGGACCCCTTGTTGTTCCAGTTTTGGTCCCCCAGCTTTTGTCATTCAAGGCCGGGCCCTAAAACCTCTCTCTTTCCAGTTTTGGCCCCCACCTTTGCCTTCGAGACCTGGCCCCCTAGCCTTTGCCTTCCAGCCCTGGCCCTAACCTTTCTCGTTCCAGGTTTGGTCCCGAGCCTTTGCCTTCCAGACCTGGCCACGAACCCTTCTCATTCCAGTTTTGTTCCCCCAGCCTTTGCCTTCCAGGTCTGGCCCCAGAGCATTCTCGTTGCTGTTTTCCGCCCCCCGGCCTTTGCATTCCACTCCTGGCCCTGAAGCCTCTCATTCCAGTTTTGGTTAACCAGCCTTTGCTTTCCAGGCATGATCCCCCCAGACATAGTGGTCCAGGCCTGGCCCTGAACCCTTCTCATTCCAGTTTTGGCTCCCCAGTTTTTGCCTTGCAGGCCTGTCCCCGAACCCTTCTCATTCGAGCTTTGGCCCCACAGCCTTTGCCTTCCAGGCCTGACCTCCCCCAGCCTTTGCCTTCTAGGGCTGACCCCGAACTCTTCATGTTCCAGTTAAGGGCCCCTGCCTTTGCTTTCCAGGCCTGGCTCCTAGGCTTTGCCTTCCAGCCCTGGCCCTGAACCCTTCTCGTTCCAGTTTGGGTGCCCAGCTTTTGCCTTACAGACCGAAACCTTCTTGTTCCTGTTTTGGCCCCCCAGCTTTTGCATTCCACGCCTGGCCCTGAAGTCTTCTCGTTCCAGTTTTGGCCCCCCAGCCTTTGCCCTCCAGGCCTGGCCCCGAATCTCATTCCAGATTTGGCCACCCAGCCCTTGCCTTTCAGGCCTAGCGCCCCAGCCTTTGCCCTCAGGGCCTGGCCCCGAACCCTACTTGTTAAAGTTTTGGCCCCAGCCTCTGCCAACCAGTCCAGGCCCCAAACGCTTGTCTTTCCAGTTTTAGCGCCCTAGCCCTTGCCTTTTAAGCCTAGCCCGGAACCCCACTCTTTCCAGTTTTGGCCTATCAGCTTTTGCCTTCCAGGCCTGGTCCAGAATTGTTATCATCATTTTGTTCTCTTTTTGTGCACAAAATTAATAGAACTGCAGTTACACTTTCTGTCCAGTAGAGGGTACTGTGCAGACAGGCATCTCATCCTTCATTGCCTCAGTGTGGGGACTTGAAATAGGACAACCTTCGTGTTCCAGTTTGGGCCCCAGCCTTTACCTTCCAGGCCCTGCCCCGGTCCCTTCTTGTTCCAGGTTTGGTCCCCCATCCTTTGCCTTCAGGCCTGGCCCCGAACCTTCTTGTTCCAGTTTTGGCCCACCAGCCTTTGCATTCCATGCCTGGCCCGAACTCTTCTTGTTCCAGTTTGGCCCCCCAGCCTTTGCCTTCCAGGCCTGGCCCCAAACCCTACTCATTCCAGTCTTTGCTCTCCAGGCTTTGCCTTCTAGGCCTGGGTGAGAACCCTACTCTTTCCAGTTTTGGCACCCCAGCCTTTGCCTTCCATGCCTGGCACCGAGCGCTTCTAGTTCCACTTTTCCCCCCCCCTTTGCCTTCCTGACCCGGCCCCAAACCATTCTCTTTCAGTTTGGGTCTCCCATCCTTTGCATTCCAAGCATCTCAAACCCTACTCTTTACCGTTTTGGCCCCCCAGCCTTTGCCTACCATGCCTGATCATGAACGCTTCTTGTTCCAGTTTTGGCCCCTCAGCCTTTGCATCCCACACCTGTCTGCAAACTCTTCTAATTCCATTTTTGGCCTCCAGCCTTTGCCTTCCAGCTCTGTCCTGGAACCATTCTTGTTCCAGGTTTGGACCCATCCTTTACCTTCCTGGCCTGGACCGACCTCTTCTAGTTCCAGGTTTCACCGCGCCCCCCAGCCTATGCCTTACAGGCCTGGACCCAAACCCTTCTATTTCCAGTTTAGGCCTCCCAGCCTTTGCCTACTAGGCCTGACCCTGAATCCTTCTTGTTCCACCCCCTCCCAACCTTTAACTTCCAGGACTGGCCCTTAACCCTTCTCTTTCCAGTTTGTCCCCATCCTTTGTTTTACAGGCCTTGCCCCGAACCCTTCTCGTTCCAGTATTGGCCCTCCAGCCTTTGCCTTCCAGGACTAGCCCTGAACACTTCTCTGTCTATTTTTGGCCCCACATCCTTTTTCCTTTCACTCCTGGCCCTGAACCCTTCTTGTTCCAGTTTTGGGCCCCCGGCCTTTGCCTTCCAGGGGTGGCCCCCCAATCGTTGCTTTACCGGCCTGGCCTTGAACCCTTCTCGTTCCTGTTTTGCCCTTCCCCCAACTCCAGGCTTTGCTTTCCTGGCATGAATCCTTCTCATTCCAATTTTTGGCCCCCAAGCTTTGCCTTCCAGGCATGGTCACGAACCCTTGTCATTCCAGTTTTGCCTCCCAGGCCTTTGCCATCTAGGCCAGGCCCCGAGCCCTTCTCATTCCATTTTTGGCCCCCCAGCCTTTGCATTCCAAGCAAGAACCTGAGCCCTTCTCGTTGCAGATTTGGCCCACAAACATTTGCCTGGCAGCTCTGGTCCTGAACCCTTCTCATAAAAATTTTGTGCCCCCAGTCTTTGCCTTCCAGGCCTGGCCCAGAACCCTTCTCATATAAGTTTGGGTGCCCCAGCCTTTGTCCACATACCTGGCCCTGAACCTTTCTCGTTCCAGTTTTGCCCCCCCCCCCCCCAACCTTTGCCATCCAGTCCTGGCTCGAGCCTTTCCCTTCAGGGCCTGGCACCGAACCCTTCTCTTCCCAGTTTTGGGCCCCCAGCCTTTGACTTCCAGGCCTGGCACCAAACCCTTCTCTTTCCAGTTTTGCCCGCCCCCCTGCCCCCATCCTTTGCCTTCCAGGAGTGGCCCCAAGCCTTTTGCCTTGCAGGCGAGGCCTAGAACCCTTCTCTTTCCAGTTTTGCCTCCACAGCCTTTGCCTTCCAGGCCTGGCCCCGAACCCTCCTCTTTCCATTTTTTGGCCCCCAACCTTTGCTTTCCAGGCCAGACCCCAAGCCCTTCCAGTTCCAGTTTTGGCCCCCCACCCTTTGCCTTCCAGGTCTGGCCCTGAACCCCTCTATTTCTAGTTTTGGCCCCCGAGCCTTTGCGTTCCAGGTCTGGCCCCGAATCCTTCTCATTCCAGTTTTGGTCCCCCAGCCTTTGCCTTCCAAAGCCAGCCCCCAAGCCTTTCCCTTCCATGCCAGGCCCGAACCCTTCTCGTTTCAGTTTTGGCCCCCAAGCCTTTGCCATCCAGGCTAGGCACCGAACCCTTCTCATTCCAGTTTTGCGCCCTCCCCCACCCCAACTCCCAAGCATTTACCTTCCAGGCCTGGCCCTCCAGCTTTTACCTTCCAGCCCACCGCCCCCAGCCATTGACTTTCCACGCCTGGCCCAAAACACTTCTCATTCCAGTTATGCCCCCCTCCCCTCCCAGGTCTAGGCATCCAGGCCTAACCCCGAACAACTTCTCGTTCCAGTTTTGGCTCCCCAGCCTTTGTTTCAGGCTTGGCCCCTAACCCTTTTCGTTCCAGTTTGGCCCTCCAGCTTTTGCCTTCCAGGACTGACCCCGAACCCTTCTCCTTCCAGTTTTGACCCGCCTACATTTGCCTTCCACTCCTGGCTTCTTGTTCCAGCTTTGGAACCCCTGCCCTATGCTTTTCAGTCATGGTCCTCCGACATTGCTTTGCAGTCCTGGCCCCGAACCATTCCCTTTCTAGTTTTGCCACCCCCCCCCCCCCCCCGCCAGCCTATAACTTCCTGGCCTGGCCCTATCCCTTCTCTTTCCACTTTCCCCCCAGCCCCCAGCCTTTGATTTCCTGGACTGGAGCCAAACGCTTCTCGTTCCAGTTTTGGTCCCCAGCCTTTGCCTTCCAGGCAAGACTTCGAGCTCTTCTCGTTGCAGATTTGGTCCCCCAACCTTTGTCTTCCAGGCCTGGCCACGAATCCTTCTCTTTCCAGTTTTGGCCCCAAAGCTTTTGCCTTCCAAACCTGGCCCTGAAACCTTCTCGTTCCAGTTTTGTGCCTCCAGGATTTGACTTGCAGGCCTGTCCCTGAACCCATCTCTTTCCAGTTTTGGCCCATCAGCCACTGCCTTCCAGGCCTGGCCCCCAGACTTTGCCTTCCAGGCCTGGCCCCAAACACTTCTCATTCCAGTTAGCCCCCCACTCTTTGTCTTCCAGGCCTGGCCCTGAATGCTTCTTGTTCCAATTTTGGCCAACCATCCTTTGTCTTACAGGGCTGGGCCCGAACCCTTCTGGTTCCAGTGTTGGCCCCCTAGTCTTTGCCTTCCAGGCCTGGCCCCCCATCCTTCGCTATCTGGGCCTGGGTCCCCAGCCTTTGCCATCCAGGCCTGGCCCCCCAGCCTTTGCCTTCCGTGCCTGGACACGAATACTTCTCGTTCCAGTTTTGGCACCCCAGCCTTTGCATTCTAGGCCTGGCCTCGAGCCCTTCTCCTTCATCCAGACCTGGTCCTGAACACTTCTCGGCCCAGTTTTGCCCCCCCATCCTTTGCCTTCCAGGCCTGGTACCCCAGGCTTTGCCTTCGGGGCCTGGCCCCAAACCCTTCCCTTTCCAGTTTTGACACCCCAGTCTTTGCCTTCCAGGCCTGGCTCTCAGCCTTTGCTATCCAGGCCTAGGCCCTCAGCCTTTGCCTTGCAGGCCTGGCCCTAAACCTTCCACATTCCAGTTTTGGCCACCAAGCCTTTGCCTTCCAGGCCTGAACCCCCAGCCTCTTCCTTCCAGGCCTGGCTCCAAACTCTTCCCGTTCCAGTTTTGGCCCCCCAGCCTCTGCATTCAACCCCTGGCCCTGAATCCTTCTCGTTTCAGTTTCTGTCCCCCAGCCTTTGCCTTCCAGGCTTCGCCCCCCAGCCTTAGCCTTTAAGGCCTGCCCTTAAACCCTACTCGTTCCAGTTCTGAACCACCAGCCTTTGCCTTCCAGCCTTGGCTGCAAACCCTTCTAGTTCCAGATTTGGCCTCCAAGCCTTTGCCTTCGAGGCCTAGCCTCGAAGCCTTCTAATTCCAGTTTTGGCCTCCCAGACTTCGCATTCCACGCCTGGCCCTAAAGGATTCTTGTTCCAGTTTTATCCCCCCAGCCGAACCCTTCTCATTCCAGTTTTGGCCCCCCAGCCTTTGCCTTCCAGGCTTTGCCCCCCAGCCTTAGCCTTTAAGGCCTGCCCCAAAACCCTAATCGTTCCAGTTCTGGGCCACCAGCCTTTGCTTTCCAGCCGTGGCCGCGAACCCTTCTCGTTCCAGTTTTGGCCCCAAATCTTTGCCTTCTAGGCCTAGCCTCGAAGCCTTCTCATTCATTCAATAGTATTTATTGAGCGCTTACTATGTGCAGAGCACTGTACGAAGCGCTTGGAATGAACAAGTCGGCAACAGATAGAGACAGTCCCTGCCGTTTGACGGGCTTACTGTCTAATCGGGGGAGACGGACAGACAAGAACAATGGCAATAAATAGAGTCAGGGGAAGAACATCTCGTAAAAACAATGGCAACTAAATAGAATCAAGGCAATGTACAATTCATTAACAAAATAAATAGGGTAATGGAAATATATACAGTTGAGCAGACAAGTACAGTGCTGTGGGGATGGGAAGGGAGAAGTGGAGGAGCAGAGGGAAAAGGGGAAAAAGTGGGTTTAGCTGTGGTAAAGGTGAAGGGGGGGTGGCAGAGGGAGTAGAGGGAGAAGAGGAGCTCAGTCTGGGAAGTCCTCTTGGAGGAGGTGAGTTTTAAGTAGGGTTTTGAAGAGGGGAAGAGAATCAGTTTGGCGGAGGTGAGGAGGGAGGGCATTCCAGGACCGCGGGAGGACGTGGCCCAGGGGTCGACGGTGGGATAGGCGAGACCGAGGGACGGTGAGGAGTTGGGCGGCAGAGGAGCGGAGCATGCGGGGTGGGCGGTAGAAGGAGAGAAGGGAGGAGAGGTAAGAAGGGGCATTCCTGTTTTGGCTTCCCAGACATTGTATTCCAAGCCTGGCCCTGAAGGCTTCTCGTTCCAGTTTTATTCCCCCAGCCGAACCCTTCTCGTTCCAGTTTTGGCCTCCCAGCTTTTGCCTTCCAGGCCCGGACCAGAACCCTTCTCTCTCCAGATTTTAGCACCCCCAGTTTTGCCTTCCAGGCCTGATCCTGAACCCTTCTCGTTCCAGTTTTGGTCCCCCAGTCTTTGCCTTGCAGAACTGGCCCTGAACTCTTCTCATTCCAGTTCCCGCCCTCCGGCCTTTGCATTCCAGGCCTGGCCACAAACCTTTCTCGTACCTGATTTGACCCCCCACCCCTTGCCTTCAAGGCATGGCCTCGACCCCTTCTCTTTCAGGTTTTGGCCCCTCAACCTTTGCATTCCAGGCCTGGCGCTGAACCCTACTCATTCCAGTTTTGGCCCACTAGCCCTTGCATTCTAGGCCTGGCCCTGAACGCTACTCATTCCACTTTAGCCCACCAGCCTCTGAATTCTAGGCCTGGCCCCGAACCCTTCTCTTTCCAGTTTTGCCCCCCCAGCCTTTGCTTTCTTTGCCTGGCCCCCAGCCTTTGCCTTCCAGGCCTGGACCCGAATCCTTCTCTCTCCAGATTTTAGCCCCCCAGCTTTTGCATTCCATGCCGGGTCCCCAAGCCTTCTCGTTCCAGTGTTGATCCCCCAGCCTTTGCCTTCCAGGCCTGCTCACTAACCCTACTCATTTCAGTGTTGGGCTCCCAGCCTTTCTCTTCCAGGCCTGGCCCCCCAGTCTTTGCCTTCCAGACCTGGCCAACCAGCCTTTGCCTTCCAGGCCTGGACCTGAACCATTCTCTCTCCAGATTTTGGCCCCCCAGCCTTTTCCTCCCAGGCCTGGCCTCGAACCCTTCTCATTCCAGTTTTGGTCCATCAGCCTTTGCATATCAGGCCTGGCCATGATCCATTCTCGTTCCAGTTTTGGCTCCTCAGCCTTTGCCTTCCAGGCCTGGCCCCCCAGTCTTTGCCTTCCATGCCTAGCCCAAACCCTTCTTGTTCCAGTTTTGGCCCCCCAACCTTAGCCTTACAGGCCTGGCCGCCCCCCACCCTCTGTCTTCCAGGCCTTGTCCCAAACCCGTCTCCTTCCAGTTTTGGCCCTCTAATGCTTGCCTTCCAAGATGGGCCCCGAACTGTTCTTGTTCCACTTTTAGCTCCCTCAGCCTTTGCCTACAAGGCTTGGCCCAGAACTCTTCTCGTTCGAGGCTTGGCCCTCCAGTGTTTGCCTTCCAGTCCTGGCCCCGAATGCTTGTTGTTACAGTTTTGGCCCCCCAGCCTTTGCCTTCCAGGCCTGGCCCCGAACATTTCTCCTTCTAGATTTGTCCCCACGACCTTTGACTTCCAGGCCTGGGCCTAAACACTTCACTTTCCAGTTTTTGCCCCCAAGCCTCTGCATTCCAAGCCTAGCCCAGAATCCTACTCTTTCCAGTTTTGTCCTCCCAGCCTTTCCCTTGGAGGCCAGGCTAGAGCCCTGTTTGTTCCATTTGTGGCCCTCCAGGCTTTGCCTTCCAGGCCTGGGCCTGAACTCTACTGGTTCCATTTGTGGCCCCCCATACTTTGCCTTCCAGGCCTTGGAACCCCAGTCTTTGCCTTCAAGGCCTGCCCCTGAACCCTTCTCATTCCAGGCCTGGCTCCCCAGCCTTTGCCTTCCAGGCCTGGCATCAAAACCTTCTCGTTCCACTTTTGCCTCCCCAGCCTTTGACTTTCAGGCCTGGCTCCGAACCCTGCTCTTTCCAGGTTTGCCCCCCCCCCAACGCCCGCCTTTGCCATTCAAGCCTGGCCCCGAATCCTACTCTTTCCAGGTTTGGCCTCCCAGGTTTTGCCTTCCAGTCCTGGCCCCAAACCCTTCTCATTTCAGTTTTAGCCCCCATACATTTGCCTGCCAGGCCTGGCCCCGAACCCTTCTCATCCCAGTTTTGGCCCCCCAGCGTTTGCCTTCCAGGCCTGGCCCTGAAACCTTATCGTTCAAGGACTGGCCACCCAGCCTTTGCCTTCCAGGCCTCGCCCCCCTGCTTTTGCCTTCCAGGCCTTCCCACCCAGCCTTTGCCTTCCAGCCCTGGCCTGAACCCTTCTCGTTCTAGTTTTGGCCCACCAGACATTGCCTTCCAGGCCAGGCCTCAATCCCTTCTCCTTCCAGTTTTGTCTCCCTAGCCTTCGCCTTCCAGGCCTGACCCCGAACCCTACTCTTTCCAGTTTTGGCCCTCCCAACCTTTGACTTCCAGCCTGGGCTTCGAAACATTTCGTTACAGTTTTGGCCCCCCATCCTTTGCCTACCAGGCCTGGGCCCCAGCCTTTGACTTATAGGCCTGACCTTGAACTCTTCTAATTCCAGTTTTGGCCTCCCAGCCTTTGCCTTCCAGGCAAGGCACCGAACCTTTCTTGTTCCAGTTTTGCCTCCCCCGGCTTTTGCCAACGAGGCTTGGATCTGAATCCTTCTGTTTCCAGTTTTGGTCTGCAGCCTTTGCCTTCCAAGCTTGGCCCGAAACCCACTCTTTCCAGTTTTGGCCTCCCAGCCTCTGCCTTCCAGGCCTGGCCCTGAACCCTTCTTGTTCTAGTTATGGTCCCCTAGCTTTTGCCTTCCAGCCCGGACCTTGAAGCATTCTCGTGACAGTTTTAGCTCCCCATCCTTTGCCTTCCAGGCCTGCTCCCCAGCCTTTGCCTTCAAAGTCTGGCCGCGAACCTTTCTCGTTCCAAGCCTGGGCCCCCGACATTTACCTTCCAGGCCTGGCCGAACTCTTCTCGTTCCAGTTTTGCCCTCCCAGCCTTTGCCTTCCAGGCCTGACCGTGGACCCTTCTCGTTACAATTTTGCTGCCCCACCCTTTGCATTCCAGGCTTGGCCCCCGAGGCTTTGCTTCAAGGCCAGGAACCAAACCCTTCTCATTCCAGTTTGGCCCCCCAGCCTTTGCCTTCCAGACCTGGCCACCCAGCCTTTGCCTTCAAGGCCTGGCCCTAAACCCTTCTCCTTCCAGTTTTGGCCCCCCCAAAACCTTCCTTCCAGTTCAAGACCCAAACAATTCTCTTACCAGCTTTGTCCCCCAAGACTTTGCCTTCCAGGGGCCAAACATTTCTATTTCCAGGATTGGCCTGTCAGCCTTTGCTTTCTAGGCCTGGCCCCAAACCCTTTTGGTTCCAGTCGTGGCCCCCCAGCCTTTGCCTTCCAGACCTGGCATCCCAGCCTCTGCCTTCTAGTCCTGGCCCCAAATTCATCTCGTTCCAGCTTTGGCAACCCAGCCTTTGCCTTCCAGGCCTGGCCCCAAAACCTCCTCGTTCCAGTTTTGGCCACCCAGCCTTTTTCTTCCAGGCCAGTCAGAGGTCATGAGTTTGAATCCCGGCTCTGCCACTTGTCAGCTGTGTGACTGTGGGCAAGTCACTTAACTTCTCTGTGCCTCAGTTACCTCATCTGTAAAATGGGGATTAAGACTGTGAGCCTCACGTGATTGTCACCTGATTACCCTGTATCTACCCCAGCGCTTAGAACAGTGCTCTGCATATAGTAAGCGCTTAACAAATACCAACATCATCATTATTATTATTATTGAAAGGTTTAGGCGAGGGGAAAATGTTAGGCGAGTGGACAACATTAGGCTCGAGGACAAGGTGAGGTCAGGGAGAAGGTTAGGCTAAGGGAAAGGTTTAGGCTAGCATAAAGGTTAGGCTAGGGGTCAGGTTAGGCTTTGGGAAAAGGTTTGGCCAAGGGAAGAGGTTAGGCTAGGAGAAAATGTTAGGCTAGAGGAAAACGTTAGGCTAGGGGAAAACGTTAGGCTAAGGGACAAGGTTAGGCCAAGGTAAAAGGTTGGGCCAGGGGAAATGGTTGAGCCAGGGGAAATGGTAAGGCGAGGACAAAAGGTTAGCGTGGGGGAAAAGGTTAGACTGGAGGAAAAGGCTAGGCCAGGGGAAAAGGCTAGGCCAGGGAAAAAGTTTAAGCCATGGAAAAAGTTAAGCCAGGGGAAACCATTAGGCCAGAGGAACAGGTAAGGCTACCAGAAAAGCTTAGGTCAGGGAAAAGGATAGGCCAAGGAAAGGTTTAGTCTAGGAAAAATGTTAGTCTATGGTAAAGGTCAGGCTCGGGGTCAGATTATGCTATGGGAAAAACTTAGGCCGGGGAAGAAGATAGGCTAGGGGAAAAGAGTATGCTGGAGGGAAAGTTTAGGCTAAGGGAAAAGGTTAGGCCAGGGGAAAGGGTTAGGTCAGGGAAAAGGATAGGCCAAGGGACAATGTTAGCCTGGGGGAAAGGTTAAGCCAAGGGAAAAGGTTAGGCTAGGCAAAAACGTTAGGCTAGGGAAAAGTTAGGCTAGGGGAAAAGGTAAGGCCTGGTAAAGATGATAGGATGGGGAAAGGTTAGGCAGGGGAAACCTGAAACGAGATGGGTTCGGGGACAGGCCTGGAAGTCAAAGGCAGGGGGTGGGGGGGCCCAACCCGGAAGGGAAAGCTGGGGGCCAAACCGGCAACAAGCAGGGTTCAGGGCCAAACCTGGAATGAGAAGGGTTCGGGGCCAGGTTGGGAAGGAAAAGGCCGGGGGGCCAAACCCAGAAGGCAAAAGCGGGGGGCCAAACCTGGAACAAGAAGGATTCAGGGCCAAACCTGGAAGGCAAAGGCCGGGATGCCCAACCCGGAACCAGAAAGGCTTGGGGACAGCCCTGGAAGGCAAAAGCGGGGGAGCCAATCCTGGAATGCGAAGGCCTCGGGGCCAAACCAGAAAGGCATAGGTTAGGCAAGAGGTAAAATTTAGGTTAGGGGAAAGGTTAGGCTAGGGAAAAGGATAGGCCAGGGACAAGCCTAGGCCATGGGAAAAGTTTAAGTCGGGGAAAAGGTTATGCTAGGGGAAAAGGTTAGGTCGGGAGAAAGGTTAGGAAAGTTAAGCCTTCGGGAAAAGGTTAGGCTAGGTGTAAAGGTTAGGTTAGTGTAAAAACAGGTTAGGTTAAGTGTAGAGATTAGTTTAGGAGAAAAGCTTAGGCTAGGGGAAAGGGTTAGGCTAGGGAAAAAATTAGGCTAGGGGAAAAGATTAAGCTAGGGGAGAGGTTTAGGCTGGAGGAAAAGGTTAGGCCGGGGAAAAGCTTAGGTCATGGAAAAGCTTAGGCCCGAAGAAAAGGTTAGCGCTGGGAAAAGGAAAGGCCAGGGGGAAGGTTTAGGCTAGGAGAAAAGACTAGGCGAGGTGAAAAGGATAGGCTAGAGGAAATGGTTAGGCGAGAGGAAAGGTTAGGCTACAGGAAAACCGAAAAGGTTAGGCTAGGGCAAAAGGTTAGGTAAGGGGAAAGGTCAGGCTATGGGAAAAGGTTAGGCAAGGTGTAAAATTTAGATTAGGAGAAAGGTTAGGCTAGGGAAAAGGATAGGCCGGGGAAAAGGTTAGGCCATGGGAAAAGTTGAAGCCAGGGAATAGGTTATGCTAGGAGAAAAGGTTAGGCCAGGGTGATAGGTTAGGCCAGGGGGAAAGGTTAGGCCAGGGGAAAGTTAAGCCTTTGGGAAAAGATTAGATTAGGTGTAAAGGTTAGGTGAGGGGAAAAGCAGGTTAGCCTAGCTGTAAACGTTGGGTTAGGAGAAAAGCTTAGGCTAGGGGAAAGGGTTAGGCTAGGGGAAAAGATTAGGCTAGGGGAAAAGATTTAAGCTAGGGGAGAGGTAAGGCTAGGGGAAAAGGTTAGGCCACGGAAAGGGTAGGCTTTGGAAAATGGTTGGTCTGGGTAAAAAGGGTAGGTCAGGGAAAAGGTTAGGTCTGGTGGAATTGTTAGGCTAGGTCGGAATTTAAAAGGTTAGGCCAGGGAGAAAATGTGAGACCAGGGGAAAAGGTTAGTCTCGGGGAAGTATGTTAGGCTTCAGGGGAAAGGTTAGGACAGGGTAAAGGTGAGACTATGGGAAATGATAAGGCAAGTGGAAAATCTTAGGCCAGGGGGAAAGATTATGCAAGGGAAAGGTTAGGCTAGGGGAAATATTTAGGCTAGGGGGAAATGATAAGTCAGGGAAAAGGTTAGGCTATGGTAAATGGTTAGGCTATGGTAAATGGTTAGGCTAGGGGAAAATATTTGGCTAAGGGAAAAGCTTAGGCCAGCAGAAAAGTTTAGGGCAGGGGAAAATGTAATATCAGGGAAATTGTTAGGCTAGGGCAAAGGATTAGGAGAGGGGAAAGGTTAGGCGAGGGGAAAGGTTAGGCAAGGTGTAAAGTTTATGTTAGGGAAAGGTTAGGCTAGGGAAAAGGATAGGCCAGGGGAAAGGCTAGGCCATGGGAAAAGTTTAAGTCGGGGAATAGGTTATGCTAGGGGAAAAGGTTAGGCAAGGTGGGAAAGGTAAGCCTTTGCGAAAAAGTTAGCCTAGGTTTAAACATTAGGTTAGGGGGAAAGCAGGATAATAATGTTGGTATTTGTTAAGCACTTACTATGTGCAGAGCACTGTTCTAAGCGCTGGGGTAGATACAGGGTAACTAGGTGTAAACGTTCGGTTAGGGGAAAAGCTTAGGCTAAGATAAAAGGTTAGGCTAGGGTAAAAGTTTAATCTAGGGGAAAAGGTTAGGCTAGGGAAAAAGGTTAGGCTAGGGGAAAAGCTTAGGCCGGTGGAAAATTTAGGGCAGGGGAAAATGTTACATTAGGGAAAATGTTAGGCTAGGGCAAAAGTTTAGGCAAGGAAAAAGTTAAGACGAGGGGGAAGGTTAGGCTACTGGAAAAGATTACATAAGGTGTAAAGTTTATGTTAGGGGAAAGGCTAGGCCAGGGAAAATATTAAGACCTGGGAAAATTTTAAGTCGGGGAATAGGTTACACTAGGGAAACGTTTAGGCCAGGGGGAAAGGTTAGGCCAGGGGGAAAGGTAAAACTTTGGGAAAAGGTTAGGCTAGGTGTAAAGATTAGGTTATGGGAAAAGCAGGTTAGGCTAGGTGTAAGGGTTAGACTAGGGTAAAAGGTTAGGCTAGGGTAAAAGGTTAGTCCAGGGGAAAAGGTTAGGCCAGGGGAAAAGTTTAGGCCAAGGGAAATGGTTAGGCTAGGGGAAAAGATTAGGCTAGCTATTAAGGCTTGGTTAGGGGAAAGGTTAAGGCTAAGGAAAAAGGTTAGGGTAGGCAAAAAGGCTAGTTTAGGGGAAAAGGTTAAGCTAGGAGAAAATATTAGGCAATGGGATAAGTTTAGGACAGGAAAAAGGTTATTTTCGGAGAAAAGGATGGCCTAGGGGGGAAAACGTTAGGCTAGGGGAAACGTTAGGGCAGGCGATAGGTCTGTCTTGGTGTAAAAGGTTAGGCTAGGGAAAACATTGGGCTAAGGGGAAAGGTAAGGCTAAGGGAAAGGTTAGGCTGGGTGAAAAGGTTAGGCCGGGAAAACCTTTAGGACAGGGGAAAGGTTAGTACAGAGGAAAAGGTTAGGCCAGGGAGAAAGTTAGGCTACAGGACAAGTTCAGGCAAGGTGTAAAGTTTAAGTTAAGGGAAAAGATTAGGCTAAGGGAAAATGTTAGGCCAGGGGAAAAGGATAGGCCATTGGATAAGGTTAGACTAGGGGAAAAGGATAGGCAAGGGGAAAGATTTGGCTAGCGAAGGGTTACACTAGGGGTAAACATTAGGCTAGGGGCAAAGGTTAGGCCAGGGGCAAAGGTTAGGCCGGGGCAAAGGTTAGGCCAGGGGTAAAGGATAGGCTAGGGGAAATAATAGGTTGGGGAAAACATTAGTCGAGGGGAAAAGGTTAGGCAGGGTGAAAAGTTTAGGTTAGGGGAAAAGCTTAGGCTAGGGGAAATGGTTAGGCAATTGGACAAGGTTAGGCTAGGTGAAAATTTTAGGCTGGGGGAAAAGGTTAGGATAGGGGAAAGGGTTAGGCAAGGGTAAAATGTTAGGCCACGGGAAAAGGTTAGGCTATGGGAAATGGCTAAGCAATGGGATAAGGTTAGGCTGGGGAAACGGTCAGCCTAGGGAAAATGTTAGGCTAGGGGAAAAGGTTAGGATACGGAAAAAGATTAGGCCAGGGTAAAGTTTAGGCCAGGGGAAAAGATTAGGCCAGGTGAAAAGATTAGGATAGGGGAGAATGTTAGGGTAGGGGGAAAGGTTAGGCAAGGGGGAAAGTTTAGGCGAGGGGAAAAGGTTAGGTGAGGGGAAAAGTTTAGGCCAGGGGAAAGGGTTAGGCGAGGGCTAACGGTTAGGCAAGGTCTAAAGTCTAGGTTAGGGGAAAAGGTTTGGCTAGGGTAAATAGGCTAGGGTAAAACGTTAGGCTATGGAAAATGGTTACGTCAATGGAAAGGTAAGGCTCGGGGAGGGGGTTGGGCTAGGGGAAAAGGTTAGAATAGGGGAAAAGCTAAGGGTAGGGGAAAAGGATAGGCCAGGAGAAAAGTTTAAGCTGGGTAAAAAGTTAGGCCAGGGGAAAAGGTTAGGCTAGGGGAAAAGGTTAATCCAAAGGGTTAGGCTAGGGGAAAACATTAAGCTAAGGTAAAACGTTAGGCTAGGGGAAAAGCTTAGGCAAGGGCAAAGGCTTAGGTTAGGTGAAGGGGTTAGGAAAGGGGAAAACATTAGGCTAGGAGTATTAGCCTAGGGGAAAAGGTTAGGCCCCGAGAAAAGTTTAGGCCAGGGAAAAGGATAGGCTAAGGGAAAAGGTTAGGCTCAGGGAAAAGGTTAGGCCAGGGGAAAAGGGTAGGCCAGGGGAAAAGGTTAGGCCAGGGGAAAAGGTTAGGTCAGGAATATAGGTTAGGCCAAGGGAAAAGGTTAGGCTAGGGGAAAAGATTAGCCTATGGGAAATGTTGAGGCTAGGGGAAATGTTTAGGCCAGGGGAAAGGTTAGACTATGGGAAATGGATAAGCTAGGGGAAAATCTTAGGTTAGGACAAAGGTTAGGCTACGGGTAAAGGTTAGGCTATGGAAAAAGCTTAGGCTATAGGAAAAGATTAGGCTAGGGGAAAAGGTTGGGCTAGGGGAAAAGGTTAGGTCAGAAAAAAGCTTAGGCTAGGGGAAAAGGTTAGACCAAGGGAAAAGGGTAAACTGGGGGAAAAGGTTAGGCAAGGGAGAAGGTAGGCCAGGGGAAAAGGTTAGATTGTGGAAAATGGATAAGCTAGGGGAAAAGGTTAGGGTTTGGGGCCATACCTGCAATGCAAAGGCTGCCTGGCCCAAACTGGAACAAAAAGTCTTCAGGGCCAAACCTGAAGGCAAAGGCTGCCTTGCCTGAACTGGAATGAAATGGGTACAGGGCCCAATCTGCAAGGCAAAGGCTGCGGGGCCCTAATTGGAAAGAAAAGAATTTGGTGTCAAACCTGCAAGGGAAATGCTGCGGGGCCGAAACCTTAACAAAAAGGGTTCGGGGCCAAACCTGAAAGGCCAGTTTGCAAGGAGGCCAGCTTCACTCTTAACCCGAAATTGCCCCCCCACTACACCCCTGCACCTGCGCAACTCCCTCAGAGACAGCCACTGAGGAGTTCCAGCTCTGGAGGGACTAAGGATGTGCAGGGTGACCCTGTGGAAAGGACTGTGCGTTCAGGGAGATAACCCACTATAGAATTAAGAGTCCTGGATCTTCTCAGCCCCACAGTCAAGCCCGGCAAAACCAGTTCCCTCCATAAGCCTTAGCCCAGATTGTAGAACTTGTCTTAGTGCTGAGAGTGATAGGTCCCTCTGCTCACCACCTCCTTCCTTTCCTGTCGTAACCTTTAATCATCCACACATGCCTCCATCACCTTCCCTTAGAGATGGAAACTCAGCTCATCTGCACCCGCCCTAAAGGAAGAACAGTCTTCACAGCCAGGTAGTATAAGAAAGCTTCTGGTAGGTAAAGTGGCTGGTTCCTCTCCTCCCATCACCAGGGCCCCTTAGACATCCACCTCCAGTTGGCTCTGAGATGAGTTTAGGAAGCTCCTGCAAAATCCAGCCTCTTCATCATGTCTCACGTGGGCCACATCCATCCCAACGTATTCCACACAGCCTCCCACCTACATAGTGGACATATCAGTGGTCGACCAAAACTTAAAGTGCCCTACTGAAGTTGTTTCTTCTTCAGTAAGCCTTCCCTGACTAAACCTCACATCCTCCCCACGACCAGCCCCACCAAACACACACACACATACACACACACACACACCACACACACACACACTTATTTACCTTTTCAACTCACCTGTGCACTTAGGCACACCCACCAAGCACTGAACTATACACCCCACAACAATTAGGTGTATATCCTTCCACTTAGATCCTTACATTCAACTGATGCTGGACCTATAAGATTGAAAGGGAACTCTGGTAGCTTGTGGGAGACAAGCATATCTTGAAGGTGTAAGGGAAGGAGAGCAGAAAAGTGGGGACAGATCTGTTAAGGTAGTGAGTGAAGGCTGCAGTGAACATGTCTGTTAATTTTGTTGTACTGTACTCTCCTAACCATGTAGTACAGTGCTCTACACATAGTAAGCACTCAATAAACACCACTGATTAACCGCAGGAAGGAAGTGACTCTTGGAATTTCCGCAGCCACAGAGAAAGGCTGGAGATTAAAGAGGCAGTTCGAGTGGCCAAGAAGCCTTCTGAAATGGAGTGTTAAGCCATTCACCCTCTACTCACGTCCCTCACAGGCATGAATAAGGTCAGAAAAGGGGAATGATTATACCTCCACATAACAGCCTGCCAAGGACACCTTTAAGGAAATTGCCTGGCCCAGAAAAGCCCCTAGTAAGCAAGCCAGAAAGCAAAATCAAAGTTACCCCAAACTCCACTCCTCCTTCACCCGCAAAACGTTTCTCTTACCCTCCTAAAATCCATAGCCCCTCGCATTAAAGCCAACACACTCAACTCCAAATAGCCTCAAGCTCTAGTGGCTTATATAGGGCGGGGGAGGGGGGCGTGGCGGGGTCTGGCCTGACGTCAGTAATCCACTTGATTGGAAACAGCTGGGTTAGAGATCAGGTGTCCCGGGAGGAAGCCCTAGCAGCTCATTGGAAGAGAGGATGGCTTTGGAAAGATAGGGGATATGGGATAGGATTGGATTAAATCTCTGGTATGAAAGGATTTATCCAGGGAAACAAATTCCAAACAGCTCTCCAGGGGTTCTCATCACTGTCCTGACCCCCACCCCACCTTTCTTTCCTGTCTGAGCTCTCTCCTCACAGCCCCCACATCCAACCTGCAGACACTGGACCCAGGAGTAGTCAGAGCAGTCTGACCCTGTAAAGCAGAAAAACCATCACTCTCCCCACCTTCAGAACCCTCCTAAAATCACATCTCCTCCAAGAAGTCTTCCCCAACTAAACCCCCATTCCTGCTGTTTGACACACAAGGGAGTGAGAGAAGAGGAAAAGAACTGATTTTGGTTTTATTTTGTGCATGTGTGTTGTGTTTTAATGTTTCATTGCTCTTACCTTGTCTGTCTCTAGTCTTTCTTAGAGCTGGGAGAAGGAGGCATAGAGGATTGCTAACAATCTAGTCTTTTTTGAGGGGGTTGGGGGCAAAACCCTATGTCTGAGCCAACAGGACAGAACCGTGCTCCCCTTCTCCCCAACACCCACTTCCTGCTCCCTCCAAAACACAGGACTCACTGCAGAGCTCTCCACTGGGTAGGAGGCAGTATAGTTTGGGTCTCTTGGAAGCAAAATGTCACTACACCTTCTCCACCAGTCCTGACTGAAACACATCTGGAGTTGTGGAACCTGACCTTAAGAGACACATGTGGATTGTGAGGGGCCAGGTTCCCCACCCTGCCTTTGCCTGCCCTCTGCTTCTTGGCCTAACCCTTCAGTCTTCTGTAGTTCTGCTGTTTCATAGCTGGAGAAGGAGGGGTAGAAGATTGCAGACAACATAGTTTCTTTGGCAGACACCATTTTCCCTCTCCTCCTCCAAACATTAAACCTATCATCTGGAGAGGTGAGGCGTATAGGCAGACCACCTCACCAGGATGACTACAACCATCTGCCCTCATTGATTTACTTATTTACGTATTTAAATTGATGCCTGCCTCTCCCTCTAGACTGTAAGCTTGTTATGGCAGGTAATGTGACTGGTCTTACGCCCACTCTCCAAAGTGCTTAGTACAGTGCTCTGTACACAGGAGGCACTCCATCAATCCAATTGATTGACTGAAGGTGCAGAACTGCATGCACACTGGATAGAATTCAGTTTCTGGTACAATACCTGCCTTCTATCCTCCCCACATTGCTATGAACTCGATTTCAGGCAGGAATCTGCACACCACTGCTTCTCAGAGAGAAATAGGGGAGACACCCTGATCTCCTCCTGATATTAGAAACCACAATCTTTCACAATGAGCCCAAAAGGCTCCCTTTTCCTGAGAGTGAGGCTTTGCAGTGACCCTGCAGTCAGGATTGTAGTCCCAGAGAGGCTTGACCCATCTAGAGAATTATCTTCTCAGTCCCAGGCAAATCAGACAGAACTAGCTTCCTGCACAGAGCCCAGGTCCCTTGTTCTCCCATGAGTGGCATCAGCCTCATCACTCTTTCCCCATTATTCACACACACACATACACATACACCTTACCCTACAGCCCCCTTTCTCTTTAGGGTAGCAATGCAGTCCCATTCAGTAAGACGGAAAAGGGTTTGGGGTAAACCTGCAAGGCAAGCTCTAGGGGGTCAAAACTGTAAACAAAAGTGTTCAGGGCTAAACCTGCAAGGCAAAGGCTGCGAGACCCAAACTGGGACCAAAGGCGTTCCGGGCCAACCTGCAAGGCTAAGTCTGCAGGGCCCAACCTGGAGTGAAAAGGGTTCTGGGCCTAACCTGCAAGGCAAAGGCTGCAGGGCCCAAACAGGAACGAGAAGCGTTCTGGACCCAACTTGCAAGGCAATGGCTGCGGGGCCCAAACTGGAACTTTAAGGATTGAGGGCCAAACCTGTAAGGTAAAGGCTGCAGGGCCCAAACCTGAACTAAAAGGTTTCAGGAACCAAACTGCAAGGTAAAGGCTGTGGGGCCTAGCCCGAAAGAGAAGGGTTTGGGGCCAAACTTGCAAGGCAAAGCTGCAGAGCCCAAAATGGGACCAAATGGGTTCGGGACCAAACCTGCAAAGCAAAGGCTTGGGGGGCACACCTGCAAGGCAAAGACAGTGGGACCCAAACTGGTACCAAAAGGGTTTGGGGCCAAAACTGCAAGTAAAGCCTGCGGGGCCATTACTGGAAACAAAAGGGCTTGGGACCAAAACCAGCAAAGCAAAGGCCTGGGGGGCAAACCTGCAACGCAAAGGCTGTAGGACCCAAACTGGAATGAAAAGGGTTCAGGGCCAAACCTGCAAGGCAAAGGCTGCAGGTCCTAAACTGGAACCACAAGGTTTCAGAGCTAAAGCTGTAAGCCAAAGATCTCAGGGCCAAAACCTTAATGCAAAGGTTTATGGGCCAAACCTACAAGGCAAAACTCGAGGGGCCCAAACTGGAACCAAAAGGGTTCAGGGCCAAAGATGCACGGCAAGGCTGTGGGGCCTAAAACTGTAACGAAAAGGGTTGGGGGACAACCTGCAAGGCAAAGGCTGCCTGACCCAAAATGGAACGAGAAGAGTTCAGGGCCCAAACTGAAGGGCAAATGATGTGGGAGCCATACTGGAACGATAAGGGTTGGGGGCCATACTTGCAAGGCAAAGACTGCAGGGCCCAAACTGGAACGAAAAGGGTTCGGGGCCAAATCTGCATGGCAAACTCTAGGGGGCCCAAATTGGAACCAAAAGAGTTTGGGCTAAACCTGCAAGACAAAGCCTTTGGGATACAAACTGAAACGAAACAGGTTCTCTGCAAATCCAGCAAGGCAAACTCTGTGGCCAAACTGGAACCAAAATGGTTTGGGGGCTTACCTGCAAGGGAGAGGTTGTGGGTCCCAAACTTGAACAAAAAGTGTTGGGGGCCAATCCAGCAAGGCAAACTCTTTGGGGGCCAAACTGGAACAAAAATGGTTTGGGGCCATACCTGCAAAGGAGAGGATGCTGGGCCCAAACCTGATTGAAAAGAGTTGGGGGCCAAATCTGCAAGGCAAAGGCTGCTGGGCCCAAACTGGAAACAAAAGGGTTCAGGGCCAGACCTCCAAGGCAAAGGCTGCAGGGCCCAAACCTGAACGAAAAGGGTTCGGGGCCAAACCAGCAAGGCAAACTCTAGGGGATTCAAACTGGTACCAAAAGGGTTCTGGGCCAAACCTGCAAAACAAAGGCTGTGGGAACCAAACTGAAACGAAAGGGGTTGGGGCCAAACCTGGAAGGCAAACTTGATTGGGGGGGGCAAACTGGAACAAAAAGTGTTGGGGTCCAAACCTGCAAGGCAAAGGAAGCAGGGCTCAAACCTGAACAAAAAGGGTTCTGGGCCCAAACTCCAAGTTAAACTCTAAGGGGCCCAAACAGGAATGAAATGATTTCGGGACCAAACCTGGAAGGCAAAGGTCACAGGGCCCAAACTGGTACTAAAAAGGTTAGGGGAAAACCTGCAAAGCAAAGGATGGGAGGGGGGGAGGGGGGGCAAACCTGCAAGGCAAAGCTGCAGGGCTTAGCCTGGAAACAAAAGAGTTCGGGGTCATAGTTGCAAAGCAAAGGCTGAGGGCCCAAACTGGAATGAAAAGCATTCGGGACCAAACCTCCAATATTTTTCTACAGAACATGCTCTGGACACGTCACCCTTGTCCTCAAAAATCTTCAGTACTTGCCTATCCATCTCTGTATCAAACAAAAACTCCTCACTATTAACTTTAAAGCTCTTCAACAACTTGACCCTTCCCACCTCATCTCCCTTCTCTCCTTCTAAATCTCATACCACACACTCTGCTCCTCTGGAGCTAACCTTCTCACTGTGCCTCCATCTGCCCAGCTCGCCGCCCATCACCTGGTCCACGTCCCACCTCCCACCCGGAGTGCTTCAATATGACCAATTGAGTCACTTTGATTGATTTGGGCCTCCCTCCTCAAAACCGCCTATCGCTCTTCCTCCCTTTAAAGCCCTACTGAAGCTGCACCTCCTCCAAGAGGCCTTCCCAGACTAAGCCCCACTTTTCCTCAGCTCCCACTTCCTTCTGTGTCACCATGACTGGCACAACTTTGCTCTTTCCCAACCCCCAGCCCCACAGCTCTTATGTATCTATCTATAATTTTATTTATATAGAGATATCTATTGATTCACTAGATTGATTCACTATACTGATTGAGTAGTGGAACCTGAGAGAACCTCCAATCTGAGCCCCTGCCCAACTCCAGCCCATGCTGCCCCCTGCCTCTCTCTTGGGCCTAGAGGGTCCTGCCTTCTGCCCTAGCCCTGCCCAGGAAAGTCGATAGGGGCAGGGAGAAATCTAAGCCTCTCCAGCCCATGGGTGCCACATTCCTCTAGAGACCCTTTCATTCATTCATTCATTCATTCAATAGTATTTATTGAGCGCTTACTATGTGCAGAGCACTGTACTAAGCGCTTGGGATGAACAAGTCGGCAACAGATAGAGACAGTCCCTGCCGTTTGACGGGCTTACGGTCTAATCGGGGGAGACGGACAGACAAGAACAATGGCAATAAATAGAGTCAAGGGGAAGAACATCTCATAAAAACAATGGCAACTAAATAGAATCAAGGCGATGTACAATTCATTAACAAAATAAATAGGGTAACGAAAATATATACAGTTGAGCGGACGAGTACAGTGCTGTGGGGATGGGAAGGGAGAGGTGGAGGAGCAGAGGGAAAAGGGGAAAAAGAGGGTTAAGCTGCGGAGAGGTAAAGGGGGGATGGCAGAGGGAGTAGAGGGAGAAGAGGAGCTCAGTCTGGGAACGCCTCTTGGAGGAGGTGAGTTTTAAGTAGGGTTTTGAAGAGGGAAAGAGAATCAGTTTGGCGGAGGTGAGGAGGGAGGGCATTCCAGGACCGCGGGAGGACGTGACCCAGGGGTCGACGGCGGGATAGGCGAGACCGAGGGACGGTGAGGAGGTGGGCGGCAGAGGTGCGGAGTGTGCGGGGTGGGCAGTAGAAAGAGAGAAGGGAGGAGAGGTAGGAAGGGGCAAGGTGATGGAGAGCCTTGAAGCCTAGAGTGAGGCTGGGTAGGAGGACAGGGAAGGAAAAAAAAGGGTGTCCCAATTCTTTAACGTGCAAGGCAAAGGCTGGGGCCCCCAAACTGGTACCAAAAGGGTTCGGGGCCAAAGTTGCAAGACAAAGGCTGTGAGGCCAAACCTGCAAAGCAAAGGCTGTGGGGCCCAACGTGGAAACAAAAACTTTCCGGGCCTAACCTGCAAGTCAAAGTCTGAGGGACCCAAACTGGAATGAAAAGTGTTCAGGTCCAAACCCGCAAGGCAAAGGCTGCGGGGCCAAAACTGGAACCAAAAGGGTTCAGGGCCAAACTTGCAAGGCAAAGGCTGTGGGACCCAAACCGAAATGAAACCGTTTCAGGGTCAATCCTGCAAGGCAAACTCTAGGGCACCCAAAGTGGAACCTAAAAGGTTCGGGGTCAAACCTGCAAGACAAAGGCTCGGGGGACAAACCTCCAAGGCAAAGACTGCGGGGCCAAAACTGGAACCAAAAGGGTTCAGGGCCAAACCTGCAAGGCAAAGGCTGTGGGGCCCAAACCTGAACGAAAAGGGTTCGGGACCAAACTTACAAGGCAAATGCTGAGGGGTCAAACCTGCACGGTAAAGGCTGCGGGGTCAAACCTGCAAAGCAAAGACTGCGGTGCCCAAACCTGAACACTAAGGGCTCGGGGCCAGATCTGCAAGGCGAAAGCCATGGGACCCAAACGGAAACGAAACGGGTTTCGGCCAAACCTGCCAGGCAAACTCTGCAGGGGCGAAACTGGAACAAAAAGGGTTGTGGGTCAAACCGGCAAGACAAAGCCTGTGGGGCTGAAACCTGAAGGAAAGGGGTTTGGGGCCAAACCAGCAAGGTAAACTCTAAGGGACCCAAACTGGAATAAAAGGGTTCGGGGACAAACCTGTAAGGCAAAGGCTGTGGGGCCAAAACTGCAACCAAACGGATTCGGGGCCAAACGTGACAGGCAAAGGCTGCCGGGCCTAAACTAGAACCAAAAATGTTCGGGGCCAAACCTGCAAGGCCAAAGCTGCGGAGTCCAAACTGGAACAAAAAGGTTTCGGGGCCCAACATGTAAGACAAAGGTTGCGGGGCCCAAATGGGAACTAAAAGAGTTTGGGCCAAACCTGCAAGGGCAAGGCTGTGGGGCCCCTAACCTGAACGAAAAGGGTTCAGGCCAAATCTGCAAGGCAAAGTCTGGGGGGCGAAACCTTTCATTCAATAGTATTTATTCAATAGTATTTATTGAGCGCTTACTAGGTGCAGAGCACTGTACTAAGCGCTTGGAATGAACAAGTCGGCAACAGATAGAGACAGTCCCTGCCGTTTGACGGGCTTACAGTCTAATCGGGGGAGACAGACAGACAAGAACAATGGCAATAAATAGAGTCAAGGGGAAGAACATCTCGTAAAAACAACGGCAACTAAATAGAATCAAGGCGATGTACATTTCATTAACAAATTAAATAGGGTAATGAAAATATATTCAGTTGAGCAGACGAGTACAGTGCTGAGGGGAATGGAAGAGGGGGGAGGAGAAGAGGGAAAGGGGGGAGAAGAGGGTTTAGCTGCGGAGAGGTGAAGGTGGGGGTAGAGGGAGCAGAGAGAAATGGGGACCTCATTCTGGGAAGGCCTCTTGGAGGAGGTGAGCTTTAAGTAGGGTTTTGAAGAGGGGAAGAAAATTAGTTTGGCGGAGGCGAGGAGGGAGGGCGTTCCAGGACCGCGGGAGGACGTGGCCCAGGGGTCAATGGTGGGATAGGCGACAACGGGGGATGGTGAGGAGGTGGGCGGCAGAGGAGTGGAGCGTGCGGGGTGGGCAGAAAGAGAGAAGGGAGGAGAGGTAGGAAGGAGCAAGGTGATGGAGGGCCTTGAAGCCTAGAGTGAGAGGTTTTTGTTTTGTGCAGAGGTTGATAGGCAACCACTGGAGGTTTTTAAGAAGGGGAGTGACATGCCCAGAGCGTTTCTGCAGGAAGATGAGCTGGGCAGCGGAGTGAAGAATAGACTGGAGTGGGGAGAGGGAGGAGGAAGGGAGATCAGAGAGAAGGCTGACACAGTAGTCTAGCCGGGATATAACGAGAGCCCGTAGCAGTAAGGTAGCCGTTTGGGTGGAGAGGAAAGGGCGGATCTTGGCGATACTGTAAAGGGGAAACCGGCAGGTCTTGGTAACGGATAGGATGTGTGGGGTGAACGAGAGAGACAAGTCAAGGATGACACCGAGATTGCGGGCCCAAGAGACGGGAAGGATGGTCGTGCCATCCACGGTGATAGGGAAAGTCTGGGAGAGGACCGGGTTTGGGAGGGAAGATGAGGAGCTCAGTCTTGCTCATGTTGAGTTTTAGGTGGCGGGCCGACATCCAGGTGGAGACATCCTTGAGGCAGGAGGAGATGCGAGCCTGAAGGGAGGAGGAGAGGACAGGGGAAGAGATGTAGATCTGCGTGTCATCTGCGTAGATATGGTAGTCAGAGCCGTGAGAGCGAATGAGTTCACCAAGGGAGTGAGTGTAAATGGAGAACAGAAGAGGGCCAAGAACTGACCCTTGAGGTACTCCAACAGTTAAAGGATGGGAGGGGGAGGAGTCACCTGCGAAGGAGACCGAGAATGACCGGCCAGAGAGGTAAGAGGAGAACCAGGAGAGGACGGAGTCCGTGAAGCCAAGGTGAGATAAGGTATGGAGGAGGAGGGGATGGTTGACAGTGTCAAAGGCAGCAGAGAGGTCAAGGAGGATTAGAATGGAGTAGGAGCCATTGGATTTGGCAAGAAGGAGGTCATGGGTGACCTTAGAGAGAGCAGTCTCGGTAGAGTGGAGGGGACGGAAGCCAGATTGGAGGGGGTCCAGGAGAGAATGGGAGTTAAGGAATTCTAAGCGGCGATTGTAGACGACTCGTTCTAGGATTTTGGAAAGGAAGGGTAGTAGGGAGATAGGGCGATAACTGGAGGGGGAAGGGGGGTCAAAAGCGGGGTTTTTTAGGATGGGGGAGACGTGGGCGTGTTTGAAGGCAGAGGGAAAGGAGCCATTGGAGATTGAGTGGTTAAAAATAGAAGTTAAGGAAGGGAGGAGGGCAGGGGCGATGGTTTTAATAAGATGAGAGGGAATGGGGTCCGAGGCACAGGTGGAGGGGGTGGCACTTGCGAGGAGGTAGGAGATCTCCTCTGACGATACTGCAGGGAAGGATGGGAAAGTAGGGGAGAGGGTTGGTGGGGGGGAGGGGAGAGGCGGAGGGGTAACTTTGGGGAGCTCAGACCTGATTGTGTTGATTTTTGTGAGGAAATAGGCGGCCAGATCACTGGGGGTGAGAGATGGGGGAGGGGGAGGAACAGGGGGCCTAAGGAGAGAGTTAAAGGTCCGGAACAATTGGCGGGGGTGACGTGCATGGGTGTCGATGAGGGAGGAGAAGAAGCTTTGCCTGGCGGAGGAGAGGGCAGAGTTAAGGCAGGAAAGGATAAATTTGAAGTGTGTGAGGTCGGCTTGGTGCTTGGACTTTCGCCAGCAGCGCTCAGCAGCTCGAGCATAGGAGCGTAGGCGGCGGACTGAGGAGGTGATCCAGGGCTGTGGGTTAGTGGAGCGAGAGCGGCGGAGGGAAAGGGGGGCGAGAGAGTTGAGATGAGTAGAGAGGGTGGAGTTGAGAGCGGAGACCTGATCATCGAGAGTGGGAAGTGAGGACAGGGCGGCAAGGTGAGGAGAGATGCTTTGGGAAAGACGGATGGGATCAAGAGAGCGGAGGTCTCTGTGGGGCAGTAGCTAAGTTTTGCAGGGGGAGGGAGTGTGAGAGATGAGGCAGGTGAGAAGGTTATGGTCAGAGAGAGGGATTTCAGAGTCGGTGAGGGAGGAGATAGTGCAGCGGTAGGAGATGACGAGATCGAGGGTGTGACCGAGTCGGTGAGTGGGCGCGGTATGGTGGAGCAGGAGGTCGGCAGAGTCGAGGAGGGATAGCAGGCGGGCGGCAGAGGAGTCATCGGGTACATCCATATGGATGTTGAAGTCTCCGAGGATCAGAGTGGACAGAGAGAAGGAGAGAAGGAAGGTGAGAAAGGGGTCAAGGTGGTTGAAGAAGTTGGAGGTGGGGCCAGGAGGGCGGTAGATGACAGCGACAAGTATCTGGAGGGGGTGGTAGAGGCGAATGATATGGGCTTCGAAGGAGGGGAAGGAGAGGGAGGGGGGAGGAGGGATAGTGCGGAAGCAGCAACGGGGTGAGTGGAGGAAGCCGACGCCTCTTCCCTTACCGGTGAGTCTGGGGGAGTGGGAGAAGGAGAGGCCTCCGCTGGAGAGAGCAGCGGCGGAGACCGTGTCTTCGGGAGTGAGCCACGTTTCTGAAAGGGCGAGGAGGAGGAGAGAGCGGGAGAGGAAAAGGTCATGGACGAAAGGTAGCTTACCTGTAATAGAGCGGGGGTTCCAGAGGCCACACTTGAAAGTAGCTGTGGGTGCAAGAGGGGGAGGGGGGAAAGGGCGGGGGAAGGGGAGGGTTTGGATGGGAAGGAGGTGGCGGGGCCCTGGACGGGGAGAGTGGGATGAGGGGTAGCGGTGGGACGGGAGGACTGGGATGGGGCGTGGGTGGGGAAGAGAGAAGGGGGGAGCGGGGGAGGAGGTGGTTTGGTGGGGGGGAGAGTATGGGGAGGGGGAAGAGGGGTAGCGCTGTTAAATGGGGTTCTAGGGCGGGGGAGGGGAGGCGGGGAGGAGGCAGAGGAGAGAGCGGGAAAGAGCTGAGCGAAAGAGGGGAAGGGGAAGGGGAGGATAGGAAGGGGCGGGGGGGGGGGGGGAGGAGGGATATGGTGAGGCCAGAGAGGTGGGTGGCAGCACTGACGACAATAAACAGTAACAAACGAAATCGGAAATATAGCAACATGATACAGTATGATACAATACAGTAGTGTTAATAAGCGGGCGATGACCAGGGTAGGGGGTAGGCTCGATTAAGGGCCGACCTGATCAACCTCAAAATCAGGCGGCTGGTGAGGCCAGAGAGGTGGGTGGCAGCACTGACGACAATAAACAATAACAAGCGAAATCGCTAATATAGCAACATGGTACGGTAAGACACAATACAATAGTGTTAATAAGCAGGCGACGATCAGGGTCGGGGGACGACCCGATCCTACCCGATCAGACTCAAAGTCAAGCGGTCAGCGGCCGAGAGAGTCCCAGAGCTCATGACCAAATGTCCCTGTGGCGGCGGGGGCGGCCCTGAGGTTGTCCGGGGTGGGTTGTGGCCGTGGGCGGCGGATAAGGTAAGATAACACGGTGAGAACAAGGACATCGTCGCCCGGGGCGAGGGCGGGGGCGAGGAAGATGAATCACCTCAAGGGGGAAGAGGGAGTGAGGGCTACCCAAAATGGCCGCCTCAGGCGGAGTTGGGGGGGCGGTTGGGGAACACAATGTCCCCGGGCCCGAGCAGGTGGACGCAATGTCCCCAGAGGACACAATGTCCCTAGGGCCCAGCAGGGGAGCACAATGTCCCCAGGGTTGAGAAGGGGAGCGCAATGTCCCTGGGCCCGAGCAGGCGGGGGTGGAATGGGAGCTGGTGGCTGGGGGTCTGTGGGGGCGAAGATCCTTAGTGTCGGAGTTCCCGAGGGGGGGTGCGGAGGTCCAGGTTGGGAAAGGATGAGGCGGGCGCGGGTCTGGGCGGTCCAAGGCTCAGCTCCCCGCTGGAGGTGGAGGAGGCGCAGATGAGTCGGCGAGCGGCAGGCGAAGGAGGGACTTGTCGGAAATCGGGGCTGGGCGGGCCGAGGCTGGGCCTCAGGGGAGCAGAGATCCCGCGCCCACGCGGTAATGGCTCCAAGGGTCCGGGCGATGACAAGGCTCAGCTTCTCGGGAGAGAGAGGCAGTCCCGGCGTGGATGAGTCGGCGGTCGGCGACCAAAAAGCAGCTAAAGTCGGCGGTCGGTGGCCAAAAAGGCTGCTAAAGAGCTAGCCTGGAAATGGGGGGCAGGCAATCCAAGGAATCGCCGCCTGGGAGGAGAGCTCCCGAGTCCATGTGGTGGCCGATTCGACTGGGAAGAGGGGGCCCGGCGGTCTAAGACTCAACCCCAGGGGAGCAGAGATCCCGAAACCTGCAAGGCAAACTCTGAGGGAGCCAAACTGGAACTTTAAGCATTGGGGGCCAAACTGGAACCTAAATGATTCAGGGTCAAACCTTCCAGGCAAGCGCCAAGGGGCCGAAACTGGAATGAAAAGGTTTCGGGACCTAACCTCAAGACAAAGGTTGGGGGAGCAAACCCGCAAGGCAAAAGCTGTGAGGTCCTAACTGGAACAAAAAGTGTTCAGGGTCAAACTTGCAAGGCAAAGGCTGGAGGGGCAAAAGTGGAACGAAAAGGGTTCAGAGCTAGGCCTGCAAGGCAAAGAGGGGAAAATCTGGAAGACAAAGGCTAGGGGTGCTAAAATGGAACGAGAAGGGTTTGAGTCCAGGCATGGAAGGCAAAAGCAGGGGGCCCCAAACTGGTACGAAAAGGGTTAGGGGCCATACCTTCAAGGCAAGGCTAGGGGGCCCAAAATGGAATGAAAAGGGTTTGGGGCTAAACCTCCAAAACAAAGACTGGGGTGCGGGGGGAGGGCCGTGGCTCAGTAGAAAGAGCACGGGCTTTGGAGTCAGAGATCATGGGTTCGAATCCCGGCTCTCCCACTTATCAGCTGTGTGACTTTGGGCAAGTCACTTAACTTCTCTGTGCCTCAGTGACCTCATCTGTAAAATGGGGATTAAGACTGTGAGCCCCACGTGGGACAACCTGATTCCCTTGTGTCTACCCCAGCGCTTAGAACAGTGCTCGGCACATAGTAAGCGCTTAACAAATACCAACATTATTATTATTATTATTAGGAACAAAAAGGGTTTGGGGCCAAACCTGCCAGGCGAAGGTTTGGCGGTGCGGGGGCGGGGGGGGGCGCGATCTGGAAGACAAAGGCTCGTGGTTCCAAAATGTAATGAGAAGAGTTCGGGGTCAGTCCTGGAAGGCCAATCAGGAGGCAACCAACTGGAACGAAAAGGGTTCAGGGCCAAACCTGCAAGGTGAGGCCTGGGAGTGCTAAACTGGAATGAAAAGGATTTGGAGCCAATCGTGCAAGGGAAAGGCTGAAGGGTAAAACTAGAAGGCAAATACTGGGGGGCTTAAACTAGAACAAAATGGTTCGGGGCCAGGCCTGCAAGGCAAAGGTGGGGGGACCAAACCTGGAATGAGAAGGCTTCGGGGCTAGGCCTGGAAGGCCAAGGCTGGGGGAGCCCAATGTGGAAAGCAAAGGCGGGATGGCCCAACCTGCAAGACAAAGGTCGGGGGACCAAACGTTGTACTAGAAGAGTTCGGGCCCAGGCCAGAAAGGCAAAGGTGGGGAAGTCCAACCTCGAACAAGAAGGGTTTGGGTCTGGCCTATAAGGTGAAGGCGCAGGGGCAGGCCAGGACGGCAAAAACGGGAGGTCAAATCTGGCATGAGAAGGGGTTGGGGCTAAACCTGGAAGGCCAAGGCTGGGAGGCTAAACCTGAAAAGAGAAGTGTTTGGGGCCAGGAATGGAAGGCAAAGGCTGGGGGGCCAAACCTGGAATGAGAAGGCTTCAGGGCCAGGCCTGGAAGGCAAAGGCCCAGGGGCCCAACCTCGAATGAGAAGAGTTTAGGGCCAGGCCTGGAAGGCCAAGGCTTGGGCGGGGGGTGGGGGGCCAATGTTGTAAGCAAAGGCAGGGTGGCCCAACCTGCAAGACAAAGGTGGCGGGGGGCAAACCTTGAACTAGAAGTGTTAGGGCCCAGCCCGGGAAGGCAAGGGCGGGGGGAAGTCCTACCTCGAATGAGAAGGGTTCGAGGCCAGGACTGGAAGGCAAAAGCAGGCGGGCAGGCAGGGAAGGCAAAAGTGTTGGGCGGGGGGCGGTGGGCAAACCTGAAATGAGAAGGTTTTGGTGCTAGGCCTGGAAGGCAAAAGGCAGGGGGCCCAACCTGGAAGGCAAAGGCGGCGGGACCAAACCTGAAGGCAAAGGGAGGAGGGCCCAACTTGGTATGAGAAGTGTTCGGGACCAGGCCTGGAAGACAAAGGCCGGGGGACCAAACGTGGAACGAGAAGTGTTCATGGCCAGGCATGAAGGCAATGGTGGGGGGTGAAGGGGGGCCCACCTTGAACGAGAAATGTTAGGGGCCAGGCCTGGAATCAAAGGGGAGGTGGGGGGGCAACCTGGAATGAGAAGGCTTCAGGGACAAGCCTAGAAGGAAATGGCAGGAGGCCCCACGTGGAACAAGAAAGGTTCGGGGCCAGAACTGGAAGGAAATGGCGAGGTGTCCAACCTCGCAGGCAAAGGTGGGGGGCCAAACCTGGAACAAAACAGGTTCAGGGCCAGGACGGGAAGGCAAAGGCTGGGGGGCCCAATCTGGAATGAGAAGGCTTGGGGGCCAGGCCGGGAAGGCAAAGGCGAGGGGGCCAAACCTGGATCGAGAAGACATTGAGGCCAGGGCTGGAAGGAAAAGGCAGGGAAGCCAATCCTGGAACACAAAGTCTTCGGGGCCAGGCCTGGAAGGCTGTGGAGGGCGGGGGGTCCAAACCTGGAACGAGAAGGGTTTGGTGCCAAACTTGGAAAGCAAAGGCCGGGGGGGCCAAACCTGGAAAGAGAAGTGCTAGGTCCCAGGCCTGGAAGGCCGTGGAGGATGGGGGGTTCAACCTGGAAAGCAAAGGCTGGGGGGCCCAACCTGCAAGGCGAAGGCTGGGGGGTCCAACCTGGAACGAGAAGGATTCAGGCCCAGGCCGTCAAGGCATAGGTGGGGGTGTCCAACCTCGAACAAGAAGGGTTTGGGGCGAGGCCTGGAGGGCAAAGGTGGGCAGTCAGGCCGGGAAGGCAAAAGCAGGGGTGGATGCAAACCTGGAATGAGAAGGGTTTGGGGCCAGGCCGGGAAGGCAATGGTGGGGTTGGTCCAACCTGGAACGAGAAGGGTTCGGGGCCAGACCTGGAAGGCAAAGGTGGAGGGGCCAAACCTGGAACGAGAAGGCTACAGGCCAGGCTGGGAAGGCAAATGCTTGGGAGGGCAAACCTGGGTTGCGAATACTTCAGAGTCAGGCTGGGAAGGCAAAGGCGGGGGCGCCAAACCTGTAACGAGAAGGGTTCAGGGCCAGGTCTAGAAGGCAAAGGCGTGGGAGACCAACATGGAACTCGAAGGGTTAGGGGCAAGGCCGGGAAGGCAAAGTCTTGGGCTGCCAAATCTGGAACGAGAAGGGTTCAGGGCCAGGCCTGGAAGGCAAAGGTCAGGGGGTAGGACCTGAAAGGCAAAGGTGGAGCAGCACAACCTTGAACGAAAGGGGTTCGGGGCCAGGCCTGGAAGGAAACGGCGGGGGTGTCCAACCTCGAATGCAAAGGCGGGGGGGGGCAAAATTGAAACAAGAAGGGTTCAGGGCCAGGCCTGCAAGGCAAAAGAGGGTGAGTCCAACCTGGAAGGCAAATGCGGGGGGGCCCAACCTGGAATGAGAAGGCTTCAGGGACAGGCCTCGATGACAATGGTGGGCGGACCAAACCAGGAATGAGAAGGGTTCATGGCCAGACATGGAAGGCAAAGGCAGGGGGGAACCAACCTGGCATGATAAGTGTTTGGGGCCAGGCCTGGAAGGCATAGGTGGGGAGAACAAACGTGGAATGAGAAGGGTTCGTGGCCAGGCATGGAAGGAAGGCGGGGGCGGCCCCAACTGGAACGAGAAAGGTTCGGGGCCAGGCCTGGAATCAAAGGGCTGGGAGCAACCTAGAATGAGAAGGCTTTTGGGGCCAGGTCAGAAAGGCAAAGGCGGGAGGGCCCAACCTGGAACAAGAAGTTTTTTGGGCCAGGCCTGGAAGGAAACGGCAGGGATGTTCAACCTCAAAGGCAAAGGCGGTGGCCAAACTTGGAACGAGAAGACTTCAGGAACACGTCGGAAGGCAAAGGCGGGGGCCAAACCTGTAACGAGAAGGCTTCAGGAACAGGTCAGAAAGCATAGGCCGGGGGACCCAACTTGGAAGGAGAAGGGCTCAGGGCCAGGCCTGGAAGGAAACGACCGGGGTGTCCAACCGTGAAAGCAAAGGTGGGGGCCAAAACCGGAATGAGAAGTGTTCGGGGCCAAGCCTGGAAGGCAAAAGCAGGGGGGCCCAACCTGGAACGAGAAGGCTTCGGGACCAGGCCTAGAAGGCAAAGGCTGGGAAACCCAACTTGGAATTTGAAGGGTTCGGGGCCAGGACTGGAAGTCAATTGGAGGGTGGGCCCAAACTGGAATGAGAAAGGTTAGGGGCCAAGCATGGAATGCTGGGGTGGGGGGGGGGCAATCTGGAACTAGAAGGCTTCAGGGATAGGTCAGTAAGACAAAGGCTGGGGGGTGCAAACCTGGAATGTGAAGGCTTTGGGGCCAAGCTGGGAAGTCAAAGGCGGGGGGAGCAAACCTGGAACAAGAAGGGCTTGGGGCCTGGACCTGGAAGGCAAAGGCGGGAAGGGGTCCAACCTGCAAGGCAAAGGCAGGTAGGCCCAACCTGGAAGGCAAAGGCTTCAGGGCCAGGCCAGTATAGCATAGGTTAGGCAAGATGTAAAGTTTAGGTTAGGGGATATGTTACGCTATAGAAAGGGATGGGCCTGAGGAAAGGTTAGGCCAGGGCAAAAGTTTAAGTCGGGGAATAAGTTATGCTAGGGGAAAAGGTTAGGCCCGGGAGAAAGGTTAGACCAGAGGGAAAGGTAAGCCTTTGGGAAAAGGTTAGGCTAGGTGTAAAGGTTAGTTTCTGGGAAAAGCTTAGGCTAGGGGATAGGGTTAGGCTAGGGGAAAAGTTTAGGCTAGGGGAAAAGTTTTGACTTAGGGAAAGGTTTAGGCTAGGGGAAAAGGTTAGGCCAGGAGAAGGTTAGGCCAGGGAGAAGGTTAGGCCAGGGAAAAGGTTAGGCCAGAGGAAAAGGTTAGGTCAGTGGAAAGGATAGACCAAGGGAAAAGGTTATGCTAGGGGAAAAGATTAGTCTAGAACAGAGGTTAGACTAGGGGTCAGGTTATTCTATGGGAAAAGGTTAGGCAAGGGGAAAAGTTTAGGCTAGGGGAAAAGGTTAAGCTAGGGGAAAGGTCAGGCTAGGGGAAAAGGTTAGCCTAGGGGACAGATTAGGCTAGGGGAAACGTTAGGTTAGTGGAAATTATTAGGCTAAGGGAGAAAGTTGGGGAAGGGAAAATGGTTAGGAAGGGGAAAAGGTTAGACTAGGGGAAAATATTAGGCTAGAACAAAGGTTTAGGCTAAGGGTAAAGTTTAGGCTAGGGGAAAAGGTTAGGCTAAGGAAAAAGGTTAGACTAGTGGTCAGGTAAGGCCATGGGAAATGGTGAGGTCAGGGGAAGAGGTTTGGTCAGGGGAAGAGGTTAGGCTAGGGGAAGAGGTTAGGCTAGAGGAAAATATTAGGAGGAAAATCATACAGCAGACAAGCGGTGGAGGAGGGATTAGAACCCATGACCTTCTGACTCCCAGGCCAGTGCTCTATCCACTACACCCAAATGGTCCTCCTCCCCCGGCTTTCTCCTCCCCTTTCTCCTCTTTCTCCTCCTCTTTCTCCTCCTCTTTCTCCTCCTCCTCCTCCTCTTTCTACTGCTACTATCACCACCACCACCACCACTACTACTACTACTACTACTGCTATTACTACTACTGCTACTACTTTCAGTCACTCTCTGTGTTTGGTTCCTCTGACCATGTCATCTTTGTGGAAACCTAACACATGAGGGTCTACCTTCCCTCTAGAAGTCCCACCTACGAGTCCTAGAACTTTGCAGAAGCCAAACAGGGTCCAGTGTAAAGATGCTTTACAAACTCAAACTTGAAATAATCAAGACCAGTTTGGGTGGGAAGGTCCAGCGGATAGAGCTGGCATTCTTTCATTCATTCAATCGTACTTATTGAGCACTTACTGTGTGCAGAGCACTGTACTAAATGCTTGGAAAGTACAATTCAGCAACAGAGACAATCTTTACCCAACAATGAGCTCACAGTCTAGAAGAGGGGAGACAGACAAACAAAAAAACCCAAGTAAACGGGCATCAATAGCATCAATATAGATACATAGAATTATAGATTTATGCACATCATTAATAAATAAATAGAATAATAGATATGTACACAAGTGCTGTGTGGCAGGGATGGGGGAAGAGCAGAGGGAGGGAGTCTGGGCAATGGGGAGGGGAGGAGGAGCAGAGGAAAAGGGGGGCTTAGTCTGGGAAGGCCTCCTGGAGGAAGTGAACTCTCAGTAGGACTTTGAAGGGGTAAGTGTGCTAGTTTGGCGGATGTGAGGAGGGAGGGCATTCCAGGCCAGAGGTCACATGTGGGCCAGGGGTCGACGGCAGGACAGGAGAGAGCGAGGCACAGTGAGGAGTTTAGCGGCAGAGGAGTGGAGTGTGCGGGAGGGCTGTAGGAGGAGAGAATGGAGGTGAGGCAGGAGGGGGCTCTTTGTCTATTTTTTTCTATAATTTCCTCAGACAGCCTCCAGGAATCTGGGACTGGTTCAGCTAAACCGAGATATAAAAGAGGCTGAGAGGTGAGGATGTTTGTTGACTGCAGCCTTTGAACAAGATGCTCCCATGAACTCCAGGTCTAAAGTTAGGGAACACCTGAATTGGACTGTAGGGGAAGGAAGGAAGGAAGGAAGGAAGGAAGGAAGGAAGGAAGGAAGGAAGGAAGGAAGGAAGGAAGGAAGGAAGGAAGGAAGGAAGGAAGGAAGGAAGGAAGGAGGAAGGAAGGAAGGAAGGAAGGAAGGAAGGAAGGAAGGAAGGAAGGAAGGAAGGAAGGAAGGAAGGAAGGAAGGAAGGTAGGAAGAAGAGAAGGAAGGGTATCATCGTGTCTGTAGCTGCTCAGAGCCCAGAATAGTATCCTGTACCTGTTGGTTGCTGATGATGCCTGAGGAGCAGTGTGGTCTAGTGGATAGAACTAGGGACTGGGAGTCAGAGGTCCTGAGTTCTAATCCTGACTCATCCACATACCTGCTGAATGACCTTGGGCAAGTTGCTTAACCTCTCTATGCCTCAGTTAATACCTCATCTGCCAAATGGGGATTCAATCCCTGTTCTCACTCCTACTTAGAGTCTGAGTCCCATATGGGACTTGATCAGCTTGTAACTAGCCCAGCGCTTAGTACAGTGGTTGGTACATAGGAAGTGCGTAGCAAATACCACTATTATGATTGCTCTCTCCTCCCTTCTAGACTGTGAGCCCGTTGTGGGCAGGGATTGTCTCTATCTGTTGTTGAATTGTACTTTCCAAGTGCTTAGTACAGTGCTCTGCATACAGTAAGCTCTCAAGAAATACGATTGAATGAATTTTTTGAAGAACTACGATTTGAATGAATAAAAATTGAATGATTTTTATTACTCTGACTGTCACCTCCATTGCCTTCACATCCAGAGCACCTACACCCCTTGTCTACCTCATCATCAATGGTATTCATTGAGCGCTTACTGTGTGCAGAACACTGTACTAAACATTTTGGAGAGTACAACACAACAGAGTTGGTAGATATGTTCCCCGTCCACAACGAGCTTAAAATCTAGAGGAGGAGACAGAAATTTATATGAACTTATAATTCATAATATATAATTTAGAGATATGCACAGAGTGCTGTGGGTTGGGAGTGGGGCAGTTATTACATGCCCAAACATCACAGATCCAAGTGCATAGGTGATGCAGAAGAGAGAAAGAGCCAGGGAACAAAGGGTTTATTTGGGGGAGACCTTTTGGAGGAGATGCACTTTTAATAAGGCTTTGAAGGGGGGGAGAGTGGTGGTCTGGTGCATATGGAGGAGAGGGAGTCCCAGGCTAGCTAAACCTGAAGCCCACTTATGCCAAAACAGAACTGGAGGTAAGAACATGAGGGATTCTGGGGAAAAAGAGAGCTGCTTCTCCCACCAGTGGCAGGAGAGCAAATTGTTCCTTCCTGAACAGTAGAGGGGAGAACTGAGTTGATGATCTATGAGAGAAGCAGCATGGTCTAGTGGAAAGAACACTACTCTGGGAGTCAGGGACCTGACTTCTAATTCCGTTTCTGCCACAAGACTGCTCTGTGACCTTAGGCAAGTCACTTAACTAATCCGGGCCACAGTTCGATCATCTGCAAATGGGGGTTCAGTATTTGTTCTCCTTCCTACTTAGACTATGAGCCCCATGTGGGAGTTGCTTTTCTTGTATCTACCCCAGCACTTAGTTCAGTGCTTGGCACCTAGGAAGTGCTTAACGAATATTCATTGATTCAGTCATGTTTATGAAGCGCTTACTGTGCTCAGAGCACTGTACTAAGTCCTTGGGAGAGTACACTACAACAATAAACAGACAAATTCCCAACCCACAAAGAGTTTACAGTCTAGAGCAGGGGGAGACAGACATTAATACAAACAAATAAATTACAGACAGGTACACAAGTGCCGTGGGGCTTGGAGGGGGGAAGAACAAAGGGAGCAATTTTGGGGCACTGCAGAAGGGAGTGGGAAAAGAGGAAAGGGCTTAGGGAAAGTCTCCTGGAGGAGACGTGCCTTCAATAAAGCTTTGAAGTGGGGGGAGGGGGAGAATAATTGTCTGTTGGATTTGAGGAGGGAGGGTATTCCAGGCCAGAGGCAGGACATGGGCAAGGGGTCAGCGGTGAGATAGATGAGATAGAGGTACAGTGAGAAGGTTGGCATTAGAGGAGTGTTGTGTGTGGGCTGGGTAGTAGTAGAGGAGTAGCAAGGTGAGGTAGGAGGGGGCAAGGTGATGGAGTGCTTTAAAGCCATTGGTGAGGAGTTTTTGTTTGATGCAGAGGTGGATGGGCAACCCTGGAGTTTCTTGACGAGTGGAGAAACACGTACTGAACGTTTCTGTAGAAAAATGATCTGGGCAGCAGAGTTGAATATGAACTGGAGTGGGGAGAGGCAGGAGGCTAGGAGGTCAGCAAGGAGGCTGAAACAACAATCCAGGAGGGATAGGATGAGTGATTGTTTTAAGGTGGTAGCAGTTTGGGTGGAGAGGAAAGGCTAAGTTTTAGCAATGTTGTGAAGGTGGGACTGACAGGATTTAGTGATGGATTGAATATGTGGGTTGAATGAAAGAGAGGAGTCGAGGAAAAAATGAAGTTCTAACATGTTTGAGTTCAGAGGCCTGAATAGCAGTATCTTCTCCATCCTGAGCACAAGAAAATGTCACCAGAGAAGGATGGAAGGAATGACCTCTTGAGGCTGCTTCAGGCAATGCCATTCTATGATTTGATTCCCTGCCCTGTCTGATTGAGCCTCTCGCCTCCCCTCCTGGATCTCTGTGGACCAAAGAAAATGCCAACAAGTCAGCACCACCTCCCTCCACTCAATCCCCCCACTCCCCCAAACCACCACCCCAGAGAGATATTATCAACTGCATTGTCTACTGGGTCTAATCAGAGTTTTGCTTTCTGTCTTTTTCCCCAGGGCCCCACTTAACGTGCCCTAAAAATTCACCTCTGACCCCAGTCTGGCCTCAGTACTGAGTTGCAGAAGCCGGGAAAGAGCCCTTGGTCTCAGTCCTGCCTCTCCTCGTGATCGGGAGAGCAGATTCCTGATTTACAGCCTTCCACTCCACCACTGCGGTGGGACCTTAATGTCCTGTCTCGGATCTACAGCTGCTGTGCTCATTCTATAGATGGGGAAACTGAGGACCCCTGCGGGGAAGATGCATTGCTAAGAGAAACGGGTGAAGTAGCCAACTTGTGTTCACCTTTTCAATTTCCAGCTTCCATCCCAATTCCAGCTCAGCAGAAAGGTACCGTGGGGTAAGGATGCCAGCTAAGCTGTTGGTTTGGGAGAGAGGATGAAGTAAGATCAGGTATGGGCAGGGAATGTTAGTCCTTTTACCCAGAGTCCTGTGAAGGTCCAGGCCTCACTGGAGATGCCCAATAGCTGGACCAGCCACCGTGGGTGTTGTAGACCATTTAATGCCAAAAGATCCTTTCCTGTCTTAATCTTAGTGAGACTTTTTTTTCATTGTTTTCGTCCCATGGTATCTGTTTAGTGCTTATTATGTGACAGACACTGTACTAAGCAATGGGGTAGATACCAGGTAATTAGGTTGGACACAGTCCATGCCCTACATGGGGCTCACAGCCTTAATCCCCATTTTACAGATGAATAAAATTTACTGAGGCACAGTGAATTGAAGTAACTTGCCCAAAGTCATGCAGCAGGCAAGTGGCAGAGGGCCTTGCTTAGACTGTGAGCCCCATGTGGGATGGGGACTATGTCCAGCTTGATTGACTTGTTTCTACTCCAGCACACAGAACAGTCCTTGTCACATAGTAAGTGCTTGGCCCAGTGGAAAGAGCACAGGCCTGGGAGTCAGAAGGATCTGGGTTCTAACCCCAGCTCCACCACATGTCTGCTGTGTGATCTTGGGCAAGTCGCTTAACTCCTCTGGGCCTCAGTTACCTCATCTATAAAATGGGGATTGAGACTGTGAGCCCCATGTGGGACAGGGACAGTGTCCAACCTGATTAGCTTGTATCCACCCCAGTGCTTAGAACAGTGCTTGACAAATAGTAAGTGCTTAACAAATACCATTATCATCATCATTAACAAATATCATAAAAAAATTGATAATGCTGGGTCACATACAGGTGTATGTGACTAAGGACCATTTTCCTGGAGCAGTGACGGGGTCTCAGGAAATCATGTTCCAAGATCTTGTCATACTTATCTTCACATGGTCACTTTAGTCTATTCTCCCTGTAGTCTGTAAACTCCTTGTACACAGGGAACATGTCTATCAACTCTGTTGTATCATGCTTTCCCAAGATCTTAGTACAGTGCTCTTCACACAATAAGTGCCTAATAAAAGCTATTAATCGGTGCACTGGTTCTTTGCGTTAATTATGAGAATGATGGTATTTGTTGTCTTGTCTTATGCCGTCAAGTCGTCTCTGACCCATAGCGACTCCATGAACAGGTCTCTCCCAGAACCCCCCACCTCCATCTGCAATCTTTCTGATAGTGGATCCATAGTTTTCTTGCTAAAAATCCGGAAGCGGTTTACTATGGCCTCCTTCCATGCAGGAAGCTCGAGTCTCTACCCTGGACCCTCTCCCATACTGCTGCTGCCCAGCACAGGGGAGTTTTGACTTGTAGCAGATCGCCTTCCACTCGCTAGCCACTGCCCAGGCTAAGAATGGAATGGATATGCTTCTGCTTGACTCTCCCTCCCATTGTCAAGGCTGGTAGAGTACTGGAAACTCTCCAGGTGCAAACCTGAGAGGAGATGGTATTTGTTAGGTTCCTGCTAGGTGCCAAGCACTGTGCTGAGCACTGGAGGACTTACAAGGTAAGCGAGTTATCTATTGCTCACACTCCAGGTATCCATGAGAAGCAGTGTGGCCTGGTGGAAACGTCATAGACGCGGGAGCGAGAGGGACTTGGGTTCTAATCCTGCGTGCTGGCTGTGTGACCTTGGGCAAGTCACTTCACTTCTCCGGGCTTCCATTTCCTTATGTGGAAAATGGGAATTCAATAACTGTTCTCCCTCCTACACTGAAACTGTGAGCCTCATGTAGGACAGGGAGTGTGTCTGACCTGATTTTCTTGTGGCAGAGTCAGGATTAGAACCCAGTTCCTCTGACTCCCAGGCCCGTGCTCTTTGCTTTAGGCCACACTGCTTCTCTACACTGCCACAGCACTTGGCACATAGTAAGCACTTAACAAATTAAATAATAAAAACAATAATAATAATGATAACTTTCATTCATTCAGTAGTATTGATTGAGCGCTTACTGTGTGCAGGGCACTGAACTAAGTGCTTGAGAAAGTACAATAGAACAATAGACAGACACATTCCCTGCCCACAAGGAGCTTACAGTCTAGAGTGGGGGAGAAAGACATTAATAGAAATAAGTACATTACAGAGGAAATGCGCCTTCAATAAGGCTTTGAAGGGGAGGAGAGTAATTGTCTATTGGATTTGAGGAGGGAAGGCATTCCAGGTCAGAGGCAGGATTTGAGAGAGGGGTTGGGGGTGAGATAGGTGAGATCAAGGCCCAGTGAGCGTGTTAGCATTAGAGAAGCAAAGTGTGGGGGCTGGGTTGTAATAGGAGAGAATGAGGTGAGTTAGGAAGGGGCAAGGTGATGGAGAGCTTTAAAGCCAATGGTGAGGAATTTTTGTTTGATGTGGAGGTGGATGGGCAACCTTTGGAGTTTTTTGAGGAGTGGGGTGACATGTCCTGAAGGTTTTTATAGAAAAATGATCCAGGTAGCAGAGTGAAATATGTACTAGAGCGGGGAAAGGCAGGAGGCTTGGAGGTCAGCAAGGAGGCTGATACAGTAATCCAGGAGGGCTAGGATGAGTGATTGTATTAAGGTGGTAGCAGTTTGGGTGGAGAGGAAAGGGTGGATTTTAGCTATGCTGAGAAAGTGGGACCAACAGAATTTAGTGATGGATTGAATATGTGGGTTGAATGAGAGAGAGGAGTCAAGGATAAGGCCAAGGTTACTGGCTAGTGAGATAGGAAGGATGGTGGTGCTCTCTACAGGGATGGAAAAGTCAGGGGGAGGACAAGGTTTGGGTGGGAAGATAAGGAGTTCAGTTTTGGCCATGCTAAACCTGAGGTGATGGGAGGGCATCCAAGTAGAGATGTCTTGAAGGCAAGATGAAATGTGAGACAGCAGAGAGGGAGAGAGATCAAGGCTGGAGAAGTAGATTTGGGTATCATCCGCATAGACGTGGTAGTTGAAGCCATGGGAGTGAATGAGTTCTCCAAGGGAGAGGGTGTGGATAGAAAATAGAAGGGGACCCAGAACCGAACCTTGAGGGACCCCCACAGTTAGGGCGTGGGAGGCAGAGGAGGAGCCCACGAAGGAGACTGAGAATGAATGGCCAGAGAGGAAAGAGGAGAACCAGGAGGGGACAGAATAGGTGAAGTCAAGGTTGGATAACATTTCCAGGAGAAGGGGGTAGTCCACTCTGTCGAAGACATATGAGAGGTCTAGGAGGATTAGGATGGAGTAGAGGCCATTGGATTTGGCAAGAAGGAGATCATTGGTGACCTTTGAGAGGGTGATTTCTGTGTAGTGAAGGGGGCGGAAGACAGATTGGAGAGGGTCAAGGAGAGAACTGGAGGAGAGGAATTTGAGACAGCGGGTGTAGACAACTCACTCGAGAAGTTTGGAGAGAAATGGTGTGAGGGAGATGGGGAAATAAATGGAGGGAGCCGTGGGGTCAAGGGAGGGTTTTTTTTTTAGGATTGGGGAGACATGGGCATGTTTGAAAGCAGTGGGGAAGAAGCCAATGGAGAGCAAATTGTTGAAGATGGCTGTTAGGGAAGAAGGGAGGGGGCAAGAGTTTTGATAAGGTATGAAGGAATGTGGTTGGATGCGCAGATGGAGGGGTTGACTCTTGAGAGGAGGCAGGAGATCTCCTCTAGAGATCCTGCTGGAAAGGATGGGAAAGTTGAAGAGGGGGCCAGAAGGGAGAGGGCCTGAAGAGGGGCAGGGGAGATTTTAGGGAGCTCACGTCTGACAGTGTCAATTTTCCAAATAGAGTAGGTGGCCAGGTCACTGGGGGAAAGGGATGTGTGAGGTGGAGGGACAGGGGACTTGAGGAGAATGTTAAATGTCTAGAAGAACTGGCGAGGATGAAGGGGAAGAGTGACAATAAGGGTGGAGAAATAATTCTGCTGGGCAGAGGAAAGGGCAGAGTTAAAGCATGCAAGGATAAATTTGAAATGGATGAAGTCGACCTGATATTTAGAATTCCAGCAGCAGCGGCTTGAGCACAAGAGCGAATGAGGCGGACTGTGCAGGTGATCCAGGGCTGCGGGTTAGTGGAACGAGAACAACAGTGGGATAGGGCAGCAAGTGAGCTGAGCTCCACAGAGAGGGCGGTGTTGAGAGCATCTATTTGGTCATCAAGGGAGGGTAGTTGGGGTATGAAGGCTAAGTGGGGCATGATGAGTTGAGAAAATTGGATGGGGTCAAAATATCAGAGGTCTCTGTAGGGAAATAGCACAGATTTATGGGAAGGAGGAGTGTGGGAGAGGAGGCAAGTGAAGAGGTCGTGGACACATAGAGGGATTCGAGAGTTGGTGAGTGTAGAGATTGTACAATGGTTAGCGATGATGAGATCGAGTGTGTGTCTAAGTTGGTGAGTGGGGGAGGTGGGGTGGAGCAGGAGGTCAGTGGAGTTGAGGAATAATAGAAGGTGATCAGCAGAAGGGTCATCAGGAACATCTGTTTCATATGATATTATACTCATCTCCTAATGGTAATAAATAATAATCGTGGCATTTGTTAAGTTTTTATAATGGGTCAAGGACTATATTAAGCCTTGGGATAAATACAAGAGATAATTAGGTCAGTCACGGTCTCCATCCCACATGGGGTTCACAGCTTAAGGGGGAGGGAGAAGAACTATGAGATCCCCATTTAAAAGATGAGGAAACTGAGGCCCAGAGACTTCAAGCAACGGGCAGCTACAGGAGTAGAACCCAGGTCCTCCGACTCTTTCCTACAGGTCTGTGCTCTTTCCTACTGATGTCTGATTCTCCTCCCTCCTCCAGGAAAACACGATATCACCTTAAAAGCATGGGCAGTGGCACGGCGGTGACAGAATTCCTCCTCCTGGGTTTCTCAGAGGTCCAGGAGCTGCAGCTGTTCCACGCCGCTCTGTTCCTCCTACTCTACCTGGTGGCCCTGATGGGGAATCTCCTCATTGTTGCCATCACCGCCCTCGACCAGCGCCTCCACACCCCCATGTACTTCTTCCTCAGGAACCTGTCCGTCCTTGACCTCTGCCTCATCTCCGCCATTGTCCCCAAGTCCATCCTCAACTCCCTGACCAACAACAGATCCATCTCTTTCCCGGGTTGCATCCTCCAGGTGTTTTTCTTCGGATTTGCTGCCAGTTCTGAAATGGCCTTGCTCACGGCAATGTTCCACCACCGCTACGTGGCCATTTGCTGCCCCCTGAGCTATGACATTATCATGCATCCAAAGGCTTGTGGGAAGATGGTGGCTGCCTCCTGGCTCAGCGGGGCTCTCAATGGCCTCCTGCACACGGCTGCATCCTTCTCCTCACCCTTCTGTGGGTCCAAAGTGATTAATCAATTCTTCTGTGACATCCCTCCGCTGCTGAGACTCTCTTGCTCCAGGGGTTTCCACAGTGAGCTGGGAGTCATTGCTTTCAACGTGCTTATAGGGTCGAGCTGTTTTGCCTCCATAACTCTATCTTATGTGCGCATCTTCTCGGCTGTGCTGAGGATGAGGTCCACATCAGGCCGGGCCAAAGCCTTCTCCACCTGCCTGCCCCACCTCGCCGTCGTGACTTTATTCGTCTCCCCAGCCCTGTTAGAATATTCCACCTTCATCTCCAAGCCCCCATCCATTCTGGACCTGGTAGGGTCCCTCTTCTACACTGTGGTGCCTCCCACCCTGAACCCCCTCATCTACAGCCTGAGGAACCGGGACGTGAAGACAGCAGTGAGAAAACTTGTCTGCAGATCAAAAACCATCTGAGACAATCCCCTCCTCAGCTTTGTCATACCACGTCCCCCTTTTTCAAAGCCCTTGTGGGTGGTCTCCAATGGAGTTGGCTGTGTGAATGAGGGTGTCAATGTGGATTGTCCTTTGTCAGTCCTTGTGCTTATATGAGTGACATGATAGATTATGGTGATTCCTTGAAGACCCCCAAATTGGACAGAAATACACAGAAAAGTCCCTCTTGCCTGTAAGATTCTTGAGGCTAGGGATTGTGTCTACCAACTCTGTTGTATTTTCCCAAATGCTTAGTACAGTGCTCTGCACACAGTAAACACTCAATAAATATCATTGAATGATTGAGTGAAAATGTTTGAGGAGTGTGGCCTAATGGAAAGAGCATGGGCCTGGGACTCAGAAGATCTGAGTTCTAATCCGGGCTCTGCCACTTGCCTACTGTGTGTGACCTTGTGCAAGTCACTTAACTTCTCTGTGCCTCAGTTGCTTCACCTGTAAGAAGGGGATAAAGACTGTGAGCTCCATATGGGAAAGGGACTGTGTCCAATCCAATTAGCTTGCATCTACCCCCCAGCGCTTAGTATAGTGCCTGGCACATAGTGAGTGCTTAACAATAATCATAATTATCATTATTATTAGTAGTAGTCATAGTTAACAAATACCATTAAAAAAGGATTGATTCAAAATACTAATTGATAATATCAATCATATTTATTGAGTGCTTATTGTGTGCAGAGCACTGTACTAAGCTCGTTGTGGGCAGGGACTATGTCTGCTTATTGTTATATTGTAAAGATGATGATGGCATTTGTTAAGCACTAACTATGGGCCAGGCGATGTTCTAAGTGCTGCGGTAGAACAAGGTAATCAGGTTGTGCCACGTGGGGGCTCACAGTCTTAATCCTCATTTTACAGAAGTGGTAACTGAGGCACAGAGAAGTTAAGTGACTTGCCCAAAGTCACACAGCTGATAGCAGTGGAGCTGGGATTAGAACCCATGACCTCTGACTCCCAAACCCTTGCTCTTTCCATTAAGCCATGCTGAGTAGTAGTCACAGTTAACAAATACCATTAAAAAAAGGATTAATTGCTTGAAAATACTGATTGGGAGTACCAATCAATCATATTTATTGAGTGCTTACTGTGTGCAGAGCACTGTACTAAGCTCATTGTGGGCAGGGACTATGACTGCTTATTGTTATATTGTAATGATGATGATGGTATTTGTTAAGCACTTACTATGTGCCAGGCAGTGTCCTAAGCTCTGGAGTAGATGCAAAGTTATAATGTACTCTCCCAAGCACTTAGTACAGTGGGCTGCACACAGTAAGCCCTCAATAAATACGATTGAATGAATTGAATGAAAGCACAGTATAGTAGACACAATGAGTTTACCGCTTAATATTTGGGGAAGACTTTTGAGGCCAGTCCTGAATCCTGGGAGGGGTCCCACCTGAGAGTCAGGAGGAAGCTAGTGACTCAAGTCATCTCTTGAAGACCCTGGTTTAGAGCCTCTCCCTTCAAGACTCTGGCCTGAGACGTGGTCCTGGACCATGGAGATCCAGGGTGGGAAAGATCTGGTTTGCGGTCCCTAGAGCCCAACTCCTCCCAGCCCACAGGAAAAAGGGCTGTCACCAAATTTTGGATGCCCACTTGCCCCTCCATTTCCTCTACTTCCTGCTGCTGGATGCCCATGTGCCCCTCCATTTTATTTGCTTGCTGCTTTTTGGATGTCCACTTGTTCCTCCATTTCCTTTGCTTGCTGCTATTTGGTTGCCCATTTGCCTCTCCATTTCCTCTGCTTGGTGCTGTCTGGAAGCCTGTCTGCCCCTCTGTTTTCTCTGCTTGGATGCCTGTTTAAGAAGACAGACTCTCCCCACCTTCAAAGCCTTATTGAAGGCACATGTCCTCCAAGAGGTCTTACTCGACTAGCCCCTCCATTTCCTCTCCTCCCTCTCCTTTCTGTGTCACTCTTGCACATGGATTTGATCCCTGTATTCACCCCCCTACCTCAGCCGCTCAGCACTTATGCCTATATACATAATTTATTTATATTAATGTCATTCTCCCCCCAGACTGTAAACTCACTGTGGCCAGGAAATGTGTTTACCACCTCTGCTATATTGTACTGTCCCAAGTGCTTACTACAGTGCTCTGCACACATTAAGTACTCAATAAATACAGCTGATTGGTTGGGATGCTCAATGCTGTACCCCTGCCTTTTCCTAACCATGAAGCTCACTGGTTGGCAAATAAAACTTCCTGAAACCCATCTGGGTCAACAACCACCTATCCAATCTGAGTGTCTGGGAGTCCTTCAGCCCATGTAAAATACCTCTTCCAGGAGGTATTTCCAGATTGTCCACGTCACACCATCCCATCAGCCATTCAATCAGTTAAACACTGGTATTTATTGAGTACTTACTGTGTGAAGGTCACCGTGCTAAGAGCGTAAGACAGTACAATACAACAGAGTTGGTAGACACGTACCCTGCCCACCACCAGCTTACAGTCTAGAGTTCATAGATTTATCGATTTGTTCATTTCTGTATTCAGTCACTTATGTCTATTTAATCGACCAACTATGGATGGTCAGACGAGCGGGAGTATGTTTGATGGAATTTCTTGCATGCTTGTCTACTCTGCCCTTGAAAATACAGCAGTGTCCCTTGTATGTGGGGGCATATCCTTGCTTAGACACCAATGGTTATGAGTGGAAATGCATAGCATGCCCTACTGGGAAGAGCCCGGGCCTGGGAGCCAGAGGACTTTAGTTCTAAATCCAGCTCTGCCGCTTGTCTGCTGTGTGATTTGGGCAAGTCACTTCACTTCTCCGAGCCTCTATTTTCTCATCTGTCAAATGTGGATTCAATACCTCTTCTCTCTCCTATTTAGACTGTGAACTCTATATGGGACCTGATGATCTTATCTAACCCAGCACTTAGTAAAAATAACAATAATAATAATAATAATAATTGTGGTTTCTGTTAAGTGCTAACTCTATGACAAGAAAGTTAATCAGGCTAGATACAGTCCCTGTCCTTCATGGGGTTCACAGTCTAAATAGGAGCGAGAACAGGTATTGAATCCCCATTTTACAGATGAGGAAACCGAGGCACAGAGAAGTTAAGTGACTCCACCATCAGGGGCTTCAAATGCAAAAGATTTGTATATTGGGATCGTGCTTTCACCCTCTATTGTAATGTCCCAAACTCTTAGATGCACACACTAGGTGCTCAATAAATACCATTGATTGATTGATTGACTAAAAGTGGATTGGGGGGGGGGTCCCTTCATTTTTATCTTCTCTTTATATTTTATAGTACTTGTTAAGGGCTTACTATGTGCCCGTCACTGTACTAAGCACCGGGATAGATGCACGATAATCAGGTTGGACACTGTCGCTGTCCCACAAGAGGCTCACAGAATAAGTAGGAGGAATAATCTCCATTTTACAGATGAGGTAACTGAGGCCCAGAGAAGTGAAGTGACTTGCCCCAGGTCCCGCAGCAGGTAAGTGGCAGAGTAGGGATTAGAACCCAGGTCCTCTGACACTCAGGCCTGTGCTCTTTCCATTAGGCCCCACTGCTTCTCATTAGGCCACATTGGCACAACAATGCCACATTTCTAGATTTGGGGGAAGGTAATTGAACTCCCAGGCTTCAGGACACCTGGGGATTTAAGCCAGCTGGGACTAGCAAGTTTGCATCACCTCCCTCCTTTCCTTGCCCAAGCCATGCCTCCCAGAAAGAAATTTTACCCAGAAATGTCTCTTGGGCCATCCACAAGGGACACCCCACACCCCCACTTTGCTTCACAAATCTCATCTCCAAAGGCCTCCAAAGGGCCACGTAGAAGGTTGGTTTCTTCCCATCCAAGGCCCTGCAGCTGGCTGGTTGTGGTTGGCTGGCTGGTGTGGTGCAGCTGGTTGGCTGGCTGCCAACTCTGTTGTATTAGACTCTCCCAAGCACTTAGTACAGTGCTCTGCACCCAGTAGGTGCTCGATAAATACCATCGATTGACTGATTAATGGGAAAGACTTCCAGGATCCCAATTCCTGGGTCTCCAGTCTCTTCAACATGCTCTGATCTAAGCATCTTCCCCCGGCATCCTCTTCAAACACCAAGACAGAGTCCCAGGGAGGGGAGGGGATATTTCCAGGTACTCACTGAATGGAAGGACACAGTGGAGTCGATTTCCAGACACCCTACCTCTCCTCATAAGGCGGCTCAGCAGAGATCACCACCGACCCTTTGGTAAATTTACTTCGACTCCTGCTTTGGGGGAGAGCCTGGATTTGTGCAATAGTCTGGGAAAGAAAGGTATTTTCTTGATGAACTCAAGGAACTAGTGGACTAGTGTAGACTGTTAGCTTGATTCTAGACTGTAGACTTTTGGGCAGAGAAGATGGCTGCTAATTATTATTAATAATATTAATAATGATAATGGTAATAATGACTGTGATATTTTTAAGTGCTTATTATGTGCCAGGCACTGTGCTAAGCTCTGGGGTGGGTACAAGCAAATTGGGTTGGACACAGTCCCTGTCCCTCATGGGGCTCACCATCTTAATCGCCCTTTTACAGATGAGGTAACTGAGGCATAGAGAAGTGAAGTGACTTAGCCAAGGTCACAGAGGAGGCAAGTGGTGAAGTCAGGGTTAGAACCCAAGACTGTTACATTCTGTTGTACTCTCCCAAGCGTTGAGTTCAGTGCTTTGCACATAGTAAGCATTCAATAGATACCACTGATTGAGTGATTGTTTGGAAAGAGCATGTTCCTGGGAGTCAGAGGAGCTGGGTTCTAATCCCAGCTCTGCACTTGTCTGCTGGGTGACCTTGGGCAAGCCACTTAACTTCCCTGGGTCTCTGTTTTTTTCATCTGCAAAACGGGGATTCAATTCCCATTCTCCCTAGACCGTGAAACCCCACGTGGGACAGGGACTGTGTCTGACCTGATTAACTTGTATCTATCCCAGCACTTAGAACAGTGTGTGGCACATAGTCAGTGCTTAATAAATACTAGAAAAGAAATGATGAAACATTTCTGGGAAAGTAGTAGTAGTAATAATAATAATAATAATACAGATGGTTCTTGCTAAGCTCTTACTATGTGCCACACACTGTTCTAAGTGCTGGGATAGATACAAGTTAATCAAGTTGGACACAATTCCTGTCCCACATGGGGCTCACATTCTTATCCCCATTTTACAGATGAGGCAACTGAAGCACAGAGAAATGAAGTGACATGTCCAAGGTCACACAGCAGACATGTGGCAGATCCAGGATTAGAACCCAGGTCCTTCTGAGTCCCAGGCCCAGGGCCTAAGCCAATTCGACTCTACTTCAGTGGTCCAATGTGGCCCTCAGATTCTGGAATTCCAGTTCAGTCTCGAGAGTCCTGTCCCACTATGGTGGTTGGGGCCAGTGCTCGCAGATTCTGGCCACCGAGGGACCTCTTGACATGGCAGGCATTTCAATGGGAACATGGCATAATTCCGTCAATCGTATTTATTGAGCACTTACTGTGTGCAGAGCACTGTACTGTTTGGGAGAATACAACAATAGAGCAGACACATTCCCTGCCCACAGCAAGCTTACAGTCTATGTCAAAAATAACATTTTGCAAAGGTTCCCCTGCATCTGTCCAAACCTAGGGCCGGTGCCTAGAGGGGCTCAGAGCCCTTTCCATTAATAATTGTGGTATTTGTTAAGTGCCAGGCACTGTAGAAAGCTCTGGGGTAGACACAAGATAATAGGGTTGGACATTGTTCCTGTCCCACTTTAGGGCTCACACTCTTATTCCCCATTTGACAGATGAGGTAATTGAGGAACAGAGAAGTGAAGTGACTTGCCCAAGGTCACACAGCAGACGAGTTTGATCTTTGCCTTCGCTTCTCAGGCCCCTCTAAACTCAGGAACAACTTTCATTTGAGCCAAGGAGCATCAGTTGGGGAGAAAGGAAGTTCGGAACCAAAAACAAAATCCCAGACTTGATGCCCCCTACAAGCAGGAAGACAGAACAGCAGGTAGTCAGACTGTCTAATTTAAAACTGGACAAATAGCCACCCTAGGTTTCTGACTTATTCAACCAATGCCTCTTGGTACCCTGTAGCCTGGTCCAAGAACCTTGACTAGGGATTGCTTTCCTGGAGTGGGAAGTTACCTTCTCCAAGTAATGTTTAACTGACCTGTCAGCCCTACTGTCAGAATCAGGACCCCTGTCCATCTCTGTTCAGTCATGCTCGTGGTTGGACATTGGGAGATCCAGTACTAAGAGCAGTGTTCTAAGTGCTAGGGTAGATATGAGGTAATCAGCATGATTTACTGAGTGGAAAGAGCCCGTGCTTGGGAGTCAGAGGTCATGGCTTCTAATTCTGCCCCTGCCACTTGTCAGCAAGTCACTGAACTTCTCTGTGCCTCAGTTGCCTCATCTGTAAGATGAGGATGGAGCCTATGAGCCCCACGTGAGACTACCTGATTACCTTGTATCTACCCCAGCACTTAGAACAGCGCTTGGCACATAGTAAACACTTAACAAATACCATTATTATTATAGAGTCCCTGTCCCACATGGGGCTCACAGTCATAATCCCCATTTTATAGATGAGAGCTGAGGCACAGAGAAACCAAGTGACTCACCCAAGGTCACACAGCAGACAAGTGGTGGAGCTGGGATTAGAACCCAGGTCCTTCTGACTCCCAGGTCCGAGCTCTTTCCTCTAGATCACGCTGCTTCTCTAAGGGCAGTTGCTTAGTGCAATGAATTGCACCCAGGGGGCACTAAGATACCTTTACTCTTACTATCAATCCATCAGTTGTATTTCTTGAGCATTTACTTTGGGTAAAGCACTGTACCAAGTACTTAGGAGAATACAATATAGCAGAGACTACTGCGTCCGATGTGAATCAGCTCTCATTCAATTGCATTTATTGAGTCTCTTACTATGTGCAGAGCGCTGTACTAAGCGCTTGGGGAAGTACGATAAAACAGAGTTGATGCTTCCTGTCCATAATGAGCTTACAGTCTACAGAGGGAGACAGGCATTAATCAATTAACCCAACAATAAATGGTATTTATTGAGCACTTGCTGTTTACGGAGCACTCTACTAAGGCCTTGGGAGAGTACACTGTAACAGAGTTGGTAGACACGTTCCCTGTCCACAAGGAGATGGTAATTTTACAGTCTCCAGTGGTTTGGAGACCAAGCAGCATTATCCTTTCTTCTAAATCTCCATTCTCCTCCCCCGTTCAAGATGCTCAGGGCATCACAGGACAGAAATGGCCAATTGTACATGTGTGACCAGATTCCTCCTGCTGGGGTTCTCGGAGGTCCGGGAGCTGCAGCTGGTCCATGCCGCGCTGTTCCTCCTGGTCTACCTGGTAGCCCTGACGGGGAATCTCCTCATCGTCGCCGTCACCGCCCTCGACCGGAGACTCCACACCCCCATGTACTTCTTCCTCAGGAACCTCTCCTTCATAGACGTCTGCTACATCTCCGTCACCGTCCCCAAATCCATATTCAATTCCCTGGCCCACAGGTGTGATATTCGTTTCCCAGACTGTGTTCTTCAAGTATTCTTCTTCATCTCCCTGGCGTCTGCCGAGATGGGCGTCCTCACGGTGATGTCCTACGACCGCTACGCCGCCATCTGCCGCCCCCTGCTCTATGATGCTGTCATGAGCAGAGGGGCCTGTGCGAAGATGGCGGCCACCTCCTGGCTCAGCGGAGGCTTTGCCGGGCTGATGCACACAGCCGCCACCTTCTCTAGAACCTTCTGTGGTTCCAACATGATCCAACAGTTCTTCTGTGACATCCCCCAGCTCGTAAGAATATCCCATAGTAAAGGCAACGTTGCAGAAGTGGGAGTCTCTCTGGGAACTATAAGTCTCGCCCTCGCCTGTTTTGTTTCCATGGTGGTGTCTTATGTTTACATCATTTCCACCGTGTTGAAGATGCCGTCTGCTGAGGGCCGCTCCAAAGCCTTCTCCACCTGCCTGCCCCACCTCGTCGTGGTGATTTCTTTTCTCTCGACGAGTAGCTTCGCCTACTTAAAGCCGACAACAGAGTCCCCGTCTGCCCTGGATTTGTTGCTGTCCATGTTCTATGCCGTGGTGCCCCCTGCCCTGAACCCCCTCATCTACAGCCTAAGGAACCGGGACATGAAGTCTGCCCTGGAGAAGATGCTGGGCAGAAAACTTTCCCTGTAGCTGCAAATGTCCTTTTGTTAAAAATGGTATTTGTTAAGCTCTCATTATGTGCCAGGCACCGTACTAGGCACCTTATCAAAACTCTCGCCCCCTCCCTTCTTCCCGCCCAAACAGCCATCTTCAACCCTTTGCTTTCCAATAGCTTCTTCGCCACTGCTTTCCATCATGCCCATGTCTCCCCTATCCTAAAAAAACAACCCTCCCTTGACCCCACAGCTCCCTCTAGTTATTGCCCCACCTTCCTCCTACCATTCCTCTCCAAATTCCTTGAGCTAGTTGTCTACACCAGCTTCTCAAATGCCTCTCCTCCAATTACCTCCTTTATCCCCTCCAATCTCGCTTCCGTCTCCTTCACTCCACAGCAACCACCCTCTCAAAGGACACCAGTGATCTTCTTCTAGCCAAATCCAATGGCCTCTAATGCAACCTACTCCTCTTCGACCTCTTAACTTCTCTCGACACTGTGGACCTCCCCCTTCTACTGGAAATGTCATTTAACCTTGGCTTCACTGACTCTGTCCTCTCCTGGTTCTCCTCTTATCTCTCTGGCCATTCATTCTCAGTTTCCCTTGTGGGCTCCTCCTCTGCCTCCCACCCCCTAACTGTGGGGGCCCCTCAAGGTTCAGTTCTGGGTCCCCTTCTATTCTCCATCTACACCCACTCTCTTGGAGAACTCTTTCACTCCCGTGGTTTCAACTACCACCTCTATGCGGATAACACCCAATTCCACATCTCCAGCTCTGATCTCTCTCCCTCTCGCCAGTCTTGCATCTCCTCCTACCTTCAAGACATCTCTACTTGGATGTCCTCCCATCACCTCATGCTTAACCTGTTCAAAACAGAGCTCCTTATCTTCCCACCCAAACTCTGTCCTCCCCCTGACTTTCCCATCACTGTAGATGGCACCACCATCTTTCCTGTCTCACAGGCTCAAAGACAGGGGGTTATCCTTGACTCCTCTCTCTCATTCAACCCACCTATTCAATCCATCACTAACTCCTGTCAGTCCCACCTTGACAACATCCTTAACATCCACCCTTTCCTCTCCGTTCACCCTACTACCACATTAATACAATCATTCATCATATCCCCCAGAGATTACTGCATCAGCCTCCTTGTTGACCTCCCAGCCTCCTGTCTCTCCCCATTCCAGTCCATACTTCACTCTGCTGCCCAGATCATCTTTCTACAAAAATATTCAGGACCTGTCACCCCACTCCTCAAAAAACTTCAGTGGTTGCCCATCCACCTCTGCACCAAACAAGAACTCCTCACCACTGGCTTTAAAGCACTCCATCACCTTGCCCCCTCCTATCTCACCTCTCTTCTCTCCTTCTACAACCCAGCCCACACACCTCACTCCTTTACTGCTAACCTTCTCACTGTGCCTCGATCTCACCTATCTCACTGCCAACTGCTAGCCCACAACCAGCCTCTGACCTGGAATGCCCTCCCTCCCCAAATCTGAGACAATTACTCTCCCCCACTTCAAAGCTTTATTGAAAGCACATCTCCTCCAAGAGGCCTCCCAGACTAAGCCCCACTTTTCCTCATCTCCCACTCCCTTCTGCGTTACCCTGACTTGCTCCCTTTGCTCACCCCCCCCCCCCGCCCCCAGCCCCACAGCACGTACGTACACATCTGTAATTTCCTTTATTTGTACTGATGTCTGTCTCCCCCACTCTCAACCGTACACTCGTTGAGGGCAGGGAATGTATTTATTGTTGTACTTTCCCAAGTACTTAGTACAGTGCTCTTCACACAGTAAGCACTCAACAAATATGATTGTACGAGTGAATGAATGAGTGAATACTAAGTGCTCGGGTAGATATCCGATAGTGTTCTGTCCCACCAGGGCTCAGAGACTTAATCTGCATCTTACAGATGAGGTGATTGAGGCCCGGAGAAGTGAAGTGATGTGCCCCAGGTCACATAGCAAACAAGTGGCGGAGCTGGGGTAAGAACCCAGGTCTTTTGACTTCCAGGACTGTGCTCTTTCCACTAGGTCAAGTTGCTTCTCCAGGCTGTTTGGTTCTGAAAGTCATTTCCCCTTGTTTCACAAAGACATACAGTATTTGCGTTCACACCAAGTTCATATTCCTTCCTTCCTTTCGACCCCTCTTCAGTTGAGCACCTAGTTGGATGTTGGGAAAGACAGTAATAATAATGATAATACTAATAATAATTGTCTTATTTGTTAAGTGCTTACTATGTGCCAGTCGCTGTTCTAAGCACTGGAGTAGATACAAGATAATCTGGCTGGACACAGTCCCGGCCCACACAGGGCTCACAGTCTTAATCCCCATTTCACAGATGAGGGAACTGAGGCACAGAGAAGTTAAGTGACATTCCCAATGTCACATAGCAGACAAGGTGCGGAGCCAGCATTAGAACCTGGGTCCTTCTGATTCCCAGGCCCATGCTCTATCCACTATGCCATGCTGACTCTCCAAGAAGGGACTCTGCTCTGCCATAACCACTGATCCCACTATATGCTTGAAGTCTTTTACCTCATCTGTAAAATGGGGATTAAGATTGTGAGTTCCGTGTGGAACATAGACTGTGTCCAATCTAATTAACTTGTATCTACCCCAGTGTTTAGTACAGTGCCTGATGCAGTGGATAGAGCACAGGCCTGGGAGTCAGAAGGTTATGCGTTCTATTCCTGGCTCTGCCACTTATTTGCAGTGTGACCTTGGGCAAGTCACTTCACTTCTCTGGGCCTCAGTTACCTCATCTGCAAAAGGGGAAGTAAGACTGTAAGCCCCATGTGAGATAAGGACTGTGTCTAACCTGATTACCTTGTATCTACCCCAGTGCTTAGAACACTGCTTGGCACATAGTAAGTGCTAAACAAATGCCATAATTATTATTAGTGATTATTATTAGTTATTAAGTACCATATTTATGATAAGATTACAGAAAACTCATCAGGATATGCAAAACCAAAATCCAGTCTGCTGGACCTGATTAACTGATTAACTGAGAAACAGCCTGGCCTAGTGCGAGGAGTCCGGCCCTGGGAGTCAGGAGAACCTGGGTTCTAATTCACCCACTGTGACCTCTCTGCTGTGTGACCTTGGGCAAGTCACTTCACTTCTCTGGGCCTCCGTTACCTCATCTATACAATGGGGTTTAATACTGGGAGCCCCATGTAGGACATGGACTGTGTCCAACCTCTTTAGCTTGCATCTACCCAATGCTTAATACAGTGCATGGCATACAGTAAGTGCTTAATAAAAGCAATTTAAAGAAAACAAATACCCATTCTCCCTCAATATCCATTTAGAGACGTAGCACTACCTTTATCACTATTAGAGTATAAATTCCTTGAAAACAAGGATTGTTTCTTCAACCTGGAGAAGCAGCATGGCTTAATGGAAAGCACAGGGGCTTGGGAGTTAGAGAACATGGGTTCTAATCCCGGCTCAGCCACTTATCTGCTGTGTGACCTTGGGCAAGCCACTTAACTTCTTTGTGGCTCAGTTCCCTCATCTGTAAAATGGGGATTAAGACCGTATTTCTTTGTATCTACACCAGTGCTTAGAACAGTGCTTGGCAAATAGTAAGTGCTTAACATTCATTCATTCATTCAGTAGCATTTATTGAGCACTTACTATGTGCAGAGCACTGTACTAAGCGCTTGGAATGTACAATTTGGCAACAGATAGAGACAATGCCTGCCCAGTGATGGGCTCACAGTCTAAACGGGGGAGACAGACGGCAAAGCAAAACAGAACAAAGCAAAACAAGACAACATCATCAAGATAAATAGAGTCAAGGAGATATACAGCTCATTAACAAAATAAATAGGGTAATAAATAATATATACAAATGAGCACAGTGCTGAGGGGAGGGAAAGGGGGAAGAGCAGAGGGTGAGGGGGGGTGGGGGGAGGGGGAGCAAAGGGAAAGGGGGGGCTCAGTCTGGGAAGGCCTCCTGGAGGAGGTGAACTCTCAGTAGGGCTTTGAAGAGAGGAAGAGAGTTAGTTTGGTGGATGTGAGGAGGGAGGGCATTCCAGGACAGCGATAGGACGTGGGCCAGGGGTCGACGCCGGGACAGGCGCGAACGAGGGACCATGAGGTGGTGAGCGACAGAGGAGTGGAGTGTACGGGGTGGGCAGTAGAAAGAGAGAAGGGAGGTGAGGTCGGGGGTGGGGGGTGGGGCAAGGTGATGGAGAGCTCTGAAGCCAAGAATGAGGAGTTTTTGTTTCATGCGAAGGTTGATAGGCAACCACTGGAAGTTTTTAAGGAGGGGAGTGACATGCCCAAAGCGTTTCTGTAGGAAGATGATCCTGGCAGCAGAATGAAGAATAGACTGGAGTGGGGAGAGACAGGAGGAAGGGAGATCAGAGAGGAGACTGATACAATAATCCAGTCGGGATAGTATCAGAGCCTGTTCCAGCAAGGTAGCAGTTTGGATGGAGAGGAAAGGGCAGATCTTGGAGATATTGTGAAGGTGAGACCGGCAGGTGTTGGTGATGGATTGGATGTGTGGGGTGAATGAGAGCAGAGTCAAGGATGACACCAAGGTTGCGGACCTGTGAGACGGGAAAGATGGTAGTGCCGTCCACAGTGACAGGCAAGTCAGGGAGGGGACAGGGTTTGGGCGGGAAGATAAGGAGCTCAGTCTTAGACATGTTGAGTTTTAGGTGGTGGGCAGACATCCAAGTGAAGATGTCCTGAAGGCAGGAGGAGATAGGAGTCTGGAGGGAGGGGGAGAGAACAGGGGAGGAGATGTAGATTTGGGTGTCAATTGCGTAGAGATGATAGTTGAAGCTGTGGGAGCGGATGAGTTCACCAAGGGAGTGAGTATAGATGGAATGGTGGTATTTGTTAAGCACTTACTATGTGCAAAGCACTGTTCTAAGCGCTGGGGGGGGGAAATACAAGGTGATCAGGTTGTCCCACGTGGGGCTCACAGTCTTAATCCTCATTTTACAGATGAGGTTACTGAGGCACAGAGAAGTTCAGTGACTTGCCCAAGGTCACACAGCTGGCAAGCGGCAGAGCTGGGATTAGAACCCACGACCTCTGACTCCCAAGCCCGGGTTCTTTCCACTGAGCCACACAGCTTCTCTGCAAGTCACTTAATATGTCAGTGCCTCGGTTGCCTCATCCGTAAAATGAGGATTCTGTACCAGTTCTCTTCCTACTTAGACTGGGAGTCCCATGTGGGATGGGGCTGTGTTTGACCTGATTAATTTGTATCTACCCCAGAGCTTAGAACAGGGCTTGACGCATTGTAAGTGACTTAATAAATACCCTAATTAAAAGAACCTAGGTCCTCTGAGTCCCAGGTCTGTGCTCTGTCCACTAGGGTACACTCCTTCCCCTTGTTAGTAATACTGTTACTAGAGAGTATTAAGCACTTTCTGTGTGCCAAGAACAGTGCTAAGATCTGGGGTAGATTGTCTTTTCTTATGCCGTCAAAGCGTCTTCAACCCATACCAATGCCACGGACAAATCTCTTCCAGAATGCTCCACCTCCATCTGCAATCATTCTGGTAGTGCAGCCATAGAGTTTTCTTGGTAAAAATACAGAAGTGGTTAACTATTACTATTGCCTCCTTCCGTGCAGTAAACATGAGTTTTCGCCCTTGATTCTCTGCGATGCCACTGCTGCCCAGCACAGGTGAGTTTTGACTTGTAGCAGATTGCCTTCCACTCGCTAGCCACTGGCCAAGCTAGAAATGGAATGGATATGCCTCTGCTTGACTCTTCCTCCTGCAGTTGAGTCTGGTAGAGTAATGGGAACTCTCCAGGCGCGACCCTGAGAGGGGATTGGGGTAGCTATGAGACAATAAATGAAGCTCATTTCCTGGCCCAGCCAGGGTTCACATTCTGAAAGATAGGAGGAACAGATTCCTCTGTGGGCCTCATAAACCACTTTTGCCAATACACTCAAGGATCGCAAGGGAATATGTTCTCCCTATCATGGCCCTGCTCCAGGCCAAGCCGAGGAGACCCGTTCATTTCCACCCCCTCTCAATCACTAGAAGCTGTGTGGCCTAGAGGATAGAGCCCAGGCCTGGGAATCAGAAGGACCTTGGTTCTAATCCTGGCTCTGCCACTTGTCTGCTGGGTGACCTTGGGCAAATTACTTCACTTCTCTGGGCCTCAGTTCTCTCATCTGTAAAATGAGGATTAAGAATGTGAGCCCCACATGGGACAGGGACCGTGTCCAACCTTGTATCTACCCCAGCTCTTAGTCCAGTGCTTGGTAGTGCTAAGCACTGTCAGTGCTTAACAAATGCCATAAAAAAGTCCCATAAGGTCACCCATTCATTGGTTCTGTGGCATCCTAACTTGGCTCACTGTGATATCCTGCACAATAGAGAGAATGAAGAAAATCTGCTCTCGAGGCCAGCAAATTCTTGGAATTTTCTCTCTACCGAGGAGGGCAGACTTGGTTCAGAGGGGTTTCTTTGTGGGTTTCATAATCTTGAGAATTAGGCTGGTTTTATCTGTTTTGTTCACTGCAGGCCTCTGAGAAACTAGAAACAGCACAGACATGTGCTCCCATATATCTAAGATCAGAAGGCACAAATGATCCAAAAAACCCCAATCCCTTTGACGATTAGCCTTAAATTGGAAAGCTGAGGGATGGTGTCCGTACAGACAGGGGGGAAAGGAAGCCGCCAAACTTTTGATCCCAGACTCGGTCTTAATAAGCATCAGAGTTAAAAAAAAAAAAAGGCTTCCTCTGACTATCTTTTATCATTATTCATTATCATCATTATTATATTTGCTAAGTGCTGGGAAGCAGCATGGCCTAATGTAGAGGGCACAGGCCTGGGAGTCAGAAGAACCTAGGCTCTAATCCCAGCTCTGTCCAGTTGCTTGCTGTGTGACCTTGGCAAGTCACTTAACTTCTCTGTGCTTCAATTTCCTCAACTGTAAAACGGGGATACCAGTTCTCCCTCTTATTTAGACTGCGAGCCTTATGTGGGACAGAGACTGTATCTGACCTAATTGACTTGTGCCTTCCCCAGCATTCAGAACAGTGTTTGACACATAGTAAGCACTTAACACATACTATACTCCCCTATAAATTGCCAATCAATCTATCAAGTGATAGTATTTACTGAGTATATACTGGATGAAAAACATTGTACTCTGCCCATGGAAGAGTAGATTCCTGCCCTTGAGGAGTTTCAAATCTAGTGGGGGAGACAGATTATTAATTACAGATATGGAAAGTTAGAGTATACGAGTATGTACATACACATACCATAACACATACCATAACACATACATATGATAATACATACCATTATCAATCAATACCCAATCAAGCACTTACTATGTGCCAGCCCTGGGATAGATACAAGTTCATCAGGTTGGACACATTCCCTATCCCACATGGGGCTCATAAGCTGACTAGGAGACTATCTCTCATAGTCTGAATCCCCATTTTACTGTTGAGGATACAGAGGCATAGAAAAGTTAAGTGACTTGCCCAGGGTCACACTGCAGGCAAGTGGCAGAACAGGCTGTGACCTTTCTACTAGCCCATGTGGCTTCTCATGGGTAAATAGGTCATGGTCTAACAGTGGGAAAGTATGTGGGACCAGCCCAATGTTCTATTTTCTGGGGGTTTCTTCGATGTGGGCTTTGAGTCTCCTGGATCTCACCTGTCTTTTGGAGAAGGAGCGTGGCCTAGTGGAAAATGTCCCTGCCAGGGAATCAGAGAACCCAGGTTCTACTCCCAGCTCTAACACGCATCTGCTGTGTGACCTTGGTGAAATCACTTAACTTCTCTGTGACTCATTTACCTCATCTATAAAATAGAGATTAAGTCTGTGAGACCCATCTGGGACACAGACTGTATCCAATCTAACCTGATTGTTTTGTATCTACCCCTTGCTTAGTACAGTGTCTGGCACATTTTAAGCACTTAATAAATACCGTTAAAGAAATTCTCATCTCTTCACCCTGTCCTCACTCCCTTCTGCATCCCTTATACACTTGTGCCCTCATCGTTTAAGAACTTTGATACCTACCCCTACCAACGACAAAGCACTTAATTACATATCCTTAAATGCTATTGCTTCCACTAACTAATTCATTTAATGACTGCCTCCCAAGCTAACCTGTAGATCCCTTAAGGGCAGGATCATGTCTACCAATTCTGCCATTCCCTCCCAAATGCTTAGTACTGTGCTCTACACACAGTAAGCTCTCAACAAATACCGTTGATTGATCAATTGATTGGATTCCCACTCTCCTCTAGACTGTATGCTTGTTGTGGACAGGAGCAAGTCTACCAACTCTGTTGTACTGTACTCTCCCAAGTGCTTAATGCAGTGCTCTCCACATAAGAAGGGATTGGTACGGTGCTCTGCACACAGTAAGTGCTCATTAAATACGATTGAATGAATAAACACGATTGATTGGAAAGGTAAATTTTCAGTAAATTTCAGCAACAGAGGTGAAGAGAAAACTGTCTCCTCTAGATAGGCAAGAAGATTTGACTCACTCTTAGGAGGTGCAATTTCCTGATATGTGATGAGTGAGAAAATTCAGATAATTAATTTTTTTTTTGTATTTCCACGTTTATGAAAAAATTCAACTCTGAACAGTTGCTTGCCATCATTTTCACTTGCACTGGAAGGTTGAGAAACCCAACTAGAACACAGAAAAGAAGCCAAGTCTTGATCCTGAAGCAAATATTCATGTCAGAAATTGTTTCATCTTTACACTGTGTAATGGGATGATAAAGGTGTAAAAGAAAGCATGAGCGAAGTTCATTTACAGAATCGTTATTCTGATTTGGAAATGGGAGATACAGAAAAGGAGTTTGTGACTATAATCAGAACTGGTGTCCAGAAAGCTTTTCTGCAGGCTACTGGAAAGAACATGGCTCTGAGAATCAGAACACCTGGTTTCTATAGCTCTAACTCTGCCTGCTGGGTTTATGCCATCGGTGGTGAAAGTCAAACTTCTTCAAAACCGGCAAAGCTTAAGCCACCTGAGAGGCTAAATCAGAGCAACCTTAAGCCTCATAAAGAACGCAGAGAGGGCACAGTAATTATTCCCACCCAAATAATTATAATGATGGTATTTGTTAAGTGCTTACTATGTGCCAAGCACTGTTCTAAGTGCTGGGGTAGAGCCAAGGTAATCAGTTTGTCCCATGTAGTCAATGGTATTTGTTGAGAGCTTACTGTGTGTAGAGCACAGTACTAAGCATTAGGGAGGGAATGGCAGAATTGGTAGATATGATCCTGCCCTTAAGGGGCACAGTCTTAATCCCCATTTTACAGATGAGTAACTGAGGCAGAGAAAAATTAAGTGACTTGCCCAAAGTCACACAGCTGAGAAGTGGCAGAGCCGATTTTAGAACCCACCACCTCTGACTCCCAAGCCCGTGCTCTTTCCACTAAACCACGCTGCTTCTCAATAATAATAATAATGATGGTATTTGTTAAGCACTTACTATGTACCAAGCACTGTTCTAGGCGTTGGGGTAGATCCAAGGTAATCAGGTTGTCCCATGTGGGGCTCACAGTCTTACTCCCCATTTTACAGATGAGGTAACTGAGGCACAGAGAACTGAAGTGACTTGCCCAAAGTCATGCAGCAGACCAGTGGTGGAGCTGGGATTAGAACCCATGTCCTCTGATTCCCTAGCCTGTGCTCTTACCACTAAGCCACGCTGCTTCTTTTATGGAATTCGTTAAGCACTTACTATGTATCTAACACCATTCTAAGGTCTGGGGTACATACAAGTTAATCATGATGAACACAGTTTCTGCCCAACATGAGGCTTACAATCTAAAGAGGAGGGAGAACAGGTATTTCATCTCCATTTTACAGTTGAGGAAATAGGCATAGGGAAGTAACATGGACTTGCCCAAGGTCACCCAGCTGACAAGTGGCAGAGCAGGGATTAGAATCCAGGACTGTGCTCTTTCCACTAGGCCAAGCTGTTGAAGTGGAAAGCATATTACCTGGGACAAATTATCAGGAGGATGAACCCAATTAATCTCTGATGAACTTTAAAACTCTACAAAAGCCCTCATATTTTCCCTCTTAGGAATTGAGACTTAGAGATGACTAAATCAAGTTTTGCTTAGTAGAGCTTGATCCACCCAGAGGAACCCCAATTTCATGAACTCTTCTCTTTCTTCTACCCAACAGTAAATACTAATTAGGGCTTAGGGTTTAGGATGCTTGAAACTTTCTTCAGGTGCCTGAGGGAGCTGTTATGTAGATAAGCTCTTCTACTTTCTGGCCCCAATGATTTAAGTTCCATCTTTCTTAATCACTCCCCCAGCATCTCATTTGTAGCCTCTCAAAGTTTATTTCTCATGAGGAAGTCAATTCCTCTTTGGATTAAGCTGAAATGACAATTAAATGATTATCTGTCCCTGGGTGGACTTTCTCATTTCAAAGGAACTGCTTCAGCTTTGTAGCATTATTCAGAATCAAGTCCTATGTCAGAAAAAAAACCAAACAACAATATCCCCTTTCCATCCTATCTATCTGATTAAGTTGGATTAAGTTGAAATGACAATAAATTATTATCTATCCCTGGGAGGGCTTTCCCATTTCAAAGGAACTGCTTCAGCTTTGTGGCATTACTCAGAATCAAGTCTGATGTTAGAAAAAAAAACAAAAACCTCTTTCCATCATAACTCTCTGCATTGTGGCCGCCATTTTGTTCAACAGGATTGGCCTTAAATTCAGTGGTGCGGATCTCCCCAGTGGGATGGGTCACTATGGAAACTGACCCTCTGTGGTCATTTCTCAATCAATCAATCAATTGTATTTATTGAGCACTTACTGTGTGCAGGGCCATTGACTAAGCACTTTGGAGAGTACCATATCACAGAGTGGGTAGACAGGTTCCCTGTCCACAAGGTGCTTCCAGTCTAGAGGTTTCTCCTCTAGAAAGCAGGATGGGGCAGTGCTAACATGAAAGGAGAAGTAGCTGGAGATGGCAAGTTTTCTCCAATCAATAGGACTGCAATTCCTCAGTAAAGAGAACCTGAAGGTTGACTCCAAGAACAGCAAATACAGGATTAATCAATCAATGGTATTTATCGACTGCTTACTGTGTGCCAAGCATTGTACTAAGCACTTGGGAGAGTACAACAGAGTTGGTAGAGACGTTCCCTCCCTGCAATGAGCTTACACTCTATAGGGGGAGACAGACATTAATCAATCAATTGATGGTATTTATTGAGAGCTTACTGGGTGAAAGCCCTGTACTAAGAGCGTGGGAGACATGCTCCCTGCTCACAATGAGCTTATGGTCTTAAGGAGGAGACAGACAGTCAATCAGTCACTGGCATTTATTGAGCACTTACTACTTGCAGAACGTTTACTAAATGCTTGGGAGAGTAGAATACAACAGAATTAGCAGACATGTTCCTTGCCCATAAAGAACTTTAGTCTAGAGGGGGAGATGGACATTAAACAACGTGGCTCAGTGGAAAGAGCCCGGGCTTGGGAGTCAGAGGTCATGGGTTTGAATTCCTGCTCTGCCACTTGTCAGCTGTGTGAATGTGGGCAAGTCACTTAACTTCTCTGTGCCTCAGTTACCTCATCTGTAAAATGAGGATGAAGACTGTGAGCCTCCTGTGGGACAACCTGATTACCCTGTATCTACCCCAGCGCTTAGAACAGTGTTCTGCACATAGTAAGCGCTTAACAAATGCCATCATTATTATTAATATTATTAATATTATTATTAATAATGTTAATTATTAACATTAATGTTAATTATCAACATTAGTGCCAAGCACTATTCTAAGTGCTGGGGTAGATACAAGGTAATCAGGTTGTCCCAGGTGGGGCTCACAGTCTTCATCCCCATTTTACAGATGACGTAACTGACAAGTCACACAGCAGACAAGTAGTGGAGCCGGGATTAGAACCCACATCCTCTGACTCCCTAGCCTGTGCTTTTGCCACTAAGCCACGCTTAGTGATTAATTGATCAATCAGTGGTATTCGTTGAGCACTTACTGTGTGCAGAGGATTGTACTAAGCGCTTGGGAGAGTGCAATGCAACAGAGTTAGTAGATGAGGTCCCTGCTCACGATTTACAATCCAGAGGGAATGTACATAAATGCTGTGGGGTGAATATCAAACTGGAAGCAGCATGATCTAGTGGCTCGTTCCCGAGCCTGGGAGTCAGAAGGATCTGGGTTCTAATCCCAGCTCTGCCATATGTCTGCTGCGTCACCTTGGGCAAGTCACTTCACTTCTCTGGGCCTCAGTTCCCTCATCATCTGTAGAATGGGGATTAAGACTGTAGAATGGGGATTAAGACTGTGAGCCCCATGTGGGACAGGGATTTCGTCCAACCTGATTAGCTTGTATCTACCCCAGTGCTTAGAACAGTGCTTGACACATAGTAAGCACTTAACAAATGCCATTATTATTATTATTATTATTATTCAGGGGGTTCTCCTAGCCAGGGTGCATATGACTCCTTTCCCAGTTTCCCATTGGATAGTTACCCAAGAGCAGACAATGCCCTATGTGTTCATTCATTCATTCATTCATTCATTCATTCATTTATTCAATCGTATTGATTGAGCACTTACTGTGTGTGGAGCACTGCACTAAACGCTTGGAAGAGTACAACATAATAAACAGACACACTCCCTGACCACAATGAGCACAATGAACCTTAGAGGGGTACAGAGGTGTGAACAGAGCTGAGTTTATTGCCTGCCCCCCGCCACTTGTCCCTGGTATATCTCCTCTCTCTGCCTAAAGACCCAAAGACAAAAATCTACCCATGAGCACAGCTTTGCCACCTCCCTGCCATGCATCATTTTAAATTTTATTTATAGAATTTGTTAAGGGCTTACTATTTAGCAGACACCATACTAAGTGCTGGGGTAGATGATACAAGTTTATCAGGCTAGACACAGTCCATGTGCCATGTGGAGATCACAGTTTTAAGCCCTCATTTTAGAGATGAGGTAACTGAGGCACAGAGAACTGAAGTGACTTGCCTAAGGTCACACAGCAGGTATGCGGTGGAATTAGTATTAGAACCCAGGTCCTCTGACTCCCGGGCCCATGCTCTTTCCATTAGGCAAAACTGCTTCTCAGTGAAGCTTGACAGCACACAAAGAGATGGCTTTTGTGTGTGCACAATAGAACTGAGATGCTGGGTTTTGCTTTAGCCTTTTCAGTCCCTGCTCCCCCAAAGGTGAATTTTACTTGTCTGCTGTCTGACCTTGGGCTAATCACTTCACTTCTCCATGCCTCAGTTGCTTCATCTGTAAAATGGGGATTGAGACTGTGAGCCCCGTGTGGGACAGGGACTGTGTCCAACCCGATTTGCTTGTATCCACTCCAGCACTTAGTACAGCACCTGGCACAAAGTAAGCGCTTACCAAATACTATAACTACTATTATGGGAATAATTATTACTATTATTATGGGAAGCAGTGTGGCTCAGTGGCAAGAGCCCGGACTTGGGAGACAGAGGTCATGGGTTCGAATCCCGGCTCTGCCCCTTGTCAGCTGTGTGAATGTGGGCAAGTCACTTAACTTCTCTGGGCCTCAGTTACCTCATCTGTAAAATGAGGATGAAGACTGTGAGCCTCACGTGGGACAACCTGATTACCCTGTACCTACCCCAGCGCTTAGAACAGTGCTCTGCACATAGTAAGCGCTTAACAAATACCAACATTATTATTATTATTATTATTGCTATTATCAGGGTTGTCTTCTTTGAGTTCTTTGTGGCCAAGGAATGTGTCTGTTTCTTGTTAGGTTGTAGTCAGTCGGTCAATCAATCGTTTTTATCGAGCACTTACTGTGTGAAGAGCACTGCACTAACCGTTAGGGAGAGTACAGTAAAACAATAAACAGACACATTCCCTGCCCCCAACGTGCTTACAGTCTAAAGGGGGAGATGCTTAGTACAGGAATATGCACACAGTAAGTGCTCAATAAATATGATTGAGTGATTGATTCAGTTCAAAGACAGGTAGATAGGAAGCAGTGCACCCTAGTGGAAAGAGCACGGGCTTGGGAGTCAGAGGACGTGGGTTCTTGTCTGCTCTATGACCTTGATGAATAACTTCACTTTTCTGTGCCTCAGTTTCCTCATTGACAAAATGGGAATGTAATGCCTGTTTTCCCTCCTGTTTACACTGTGAGCCTCATGTGGGAGAGGGACCGTGTCCACCCCGGTTAACTTTTATCCACCCCACCACTGTGAACAGTGTTTGACACATAGTAAATGCTTAGCAAGTACAGTAAAAAAACTATATACTGCATTAATGAGTGTGTATATGAGTATGTGCATGTGAAATATAACTATTTCTATACAAATTAATATATATTCTATTTGGCACTGTATCTGCTTGTCTTCACCATTAAAGTTTAGTGTCCTTGATGATATGGATCATGTCTTTTACTTTTACTAAATGTTCTTAAGCATCTAATCTTGTGTTCTGAATACAGTAGGTCCTCAATGAGTGCTCTGGATGATAACAATGATGAGTATGATGATGATGTTAATATCAAATAATAATTGCAGTTTTCATTATTATTAATAGCAACAGTATTTAAATGCTTACTAAGAGTCAATCACTAGGTAGATACAAATTAATCAGGTTGGACCCAGTCCCTCTCCCACATGGGACTCACAGTCTAAGCAGGAGGGTGAACAGGTAATGAATCACTATTTTACAATTGGGGAAACTGAGGCACAGAGCAGTTGAGTGACTTGCCCAAATTCAAATAGCAGGCAAGTGGCAGAGCCAGGATTAGAACCCAGGTCCTCTGACTCCTAGGCCTGAGCTCTTTTCACTAGGGCACACTGTTCCTCAGTTATCCAAGTACTGGTTAAGCACTTCCTATGTGGCCAAACACAATGAGATAGGACACAGCCCCTGCCGCCCATGAGGCTCACAATCTAAGGGAGAGGGAGAACAGGCATCTTTGCCCCATTTTTCACATGAGAAAACTGAGGTACAGAGAAGTGAAGTGGCAAGCCCAATTGTCACACAACAGGCCAGTAGCGGATCTGCGATTAAACATGCAGACCAAAAAAGCTGTTCATAACCGCAGTTCCCAGGCCCAGCTCTGAAACACCATTATAATAATAATAATGGTATTTGTTAAGTGCTTACTATATGTCCAGCACTGCTCTAAGAGGTGGGATACATGCAATCTAATCGGGTTGGATACAGTCCCTGTCCCACATGGGTCTCACAGTCTTAATCCCCATTTTCCAGATGAGGTAACTGAGGCCCAGAAAAGTGAAGTGACTTGCCCAAGATCACACAACAGACAAGTGGCAGAGTGGGGATTAGAACCCAGGTCCTTCTTACTCCCAGGCCCATACTCTATAGACTAGGCCACACTGCTTCTCTATTGTGAGCTAGAGACAGGAAAACAGAAGGGAGGACTGGATGGAATCTGTCCAATCCTTTGCACAAATTATTTAATTAATCTGTGTCTTTCCTGAGAACACAAGGACCTATTCCCTGAGGCCACAGAAGACCTCAAAAAGTCCTACTGAGCCCAAACCAGAGCCCTTTGGAGAGAAGGTAACACCATTCTTCAGGTGAGGTAGGTGAGAGGGCTTTATGGCTCATGGCAAGGTAACATTTCTTGTGCTGCTTTTAATTTTTTGCATGTGCTCTCTGACACCTTCATTCTAGGGAATTTTCATCAGCAAAAACTAACCTAGCCCCTAAAATGCCAAAACCTTTCAGTCAGGAGAGTGAAATGTAGACCCAATTCTCTATCTTTGGAAGTGTTCAAAGATAGATTAGCCTCAAACCTCAATGACCTCCTTATTGTCCTATTTTCAGATGGACTATCAATTAAGGCTATTTATTGAGCACTTACTGTGTGCAGAGCAATCAATCAATGGTATTAATTGAGCACTTGCCATGTGCAGAGCACTGTGCTAAGCTCTTGGGGGAGTACAATACAACGGAGTTGGTAGACACATTCCCTGCCTACATTAAGCTTACATTCTATAGAGGGAGACACACATTAGCACAAATAAATAAATTATCGGTATGTACATAAGAGCTGTGGGACTGAGGATGAGGTTAATATCAAGTGTTCGAAGGTTAGAGATCCAAGTGTATAGATGATGCAGAAGGGAGAGGAAATTGGAGAAAAGACTGCTTAATATGGGAAGGCTTCTTGGAGGAGATGCCAATTTAATAAGAATTTGAAGGTGGGGAGAGTGGTGGACTGTCAAATATGAAGAGGGACAGAGTTCCAGGCCAGAGTCCGGACATGGGTGAGAGGTCGACAGTGAGAGAAATGAGATCGAGGTACAGTGAGGAGGTTGGTGTTAAAGGAGCAAAGCGTGTGGGCTGGACTGTAGCAGGAGATCATGGAGGTAAAGTAGGAGGGGGTTGAAATGATTGAGTGTTTTGAAGCTGATGGTAAGAAGTTTGTTTGTCATGCAAGTGGATGGGCAACTACTGGAGGTTCTTGAGGAGCAGGAACACGTGGATAGGATGTTTTAGAAAAATGATACAAACAGCAGAGTGAAATATAGACTTGAGTAGGGAGAGACAGGAGGCAAAGAGGTCAGTGGGAAGGCCAAAGAAGTAATCAAGGTGGGATAAGATAAGTGCCTGGATTAATGTGATAGCAGTTTGGACAGAGCGGAAGGGGTGGATTTTAGCCATGCTGTGAAAGTTGAACCAACATGATTTGGTGACAGATGGACTATGTGGGTTGAAAGAGAGAGATGAGTCGAGGGTAATACCAAGTTTATGGGCTTGTGAGAAAGGGAGGATGATGGTGCTTTGTACAGTGAAGGGAAAAACATGGGGAGGACAGGGTTTAGGTGGGAAGATGAGGAGTTCTGTTTTGGACATGCTAAGTTTGGGGTGTTGGCGGGCCATCCAGGTAAAAATGTCCTGAAGGCAGGAGGAATTGTGAGACTACGGAGAAGGAGAGAAGTCATTTGTGAATCATCTGTGTAACGATGGCAATCGAAGCCATGGGAGTGAATGAATTCCCCAAAGGAGTAAGTGTAGACAGAGAAGAGAAGGGGACCCAGAAATGAGCCTTGAAGGGCCCCCGCCATCAGAGGATGGGAGACGAAGGGCCCATGAAGGAGATTGAGAATGAGCAGCCAGAGAAATAGGAGGAGAACTAGGAGAGGACAGTGTCAGTGAAGCCGAGGTTGGATAATGTTTCCGGAAGGGGATTAGGATGACGGTAGACGGCTGAGAGGTCGAGGAGGATTAGGATGGAGTAGAGGCCAGCAGATCTGTCAAGAAGAACGTTATTGGTGACTTTAGAGAGGGCTGTTTCTGTGGAGAGAAGGGGGTGGAAATCAGATAGCAGGGGATCAAGGAGAGAACTGGAGGAGAGGAAACTGAGACAGATCCAAGCACTCACCCCAGCCCTTCAACGCTCATGTCCAAACCCTTATAACCTATTTCCCCTATCCCTGAACTATTTTAATGATGGCTTCCCCCTGTAGAAGCCATGTAAGCCCTTTATGGGCAAAGTTTACATCTACTGAATCGTACTTTCCCAATCGCTTAGTACAGTGCTCTGCCCACAGTGCATCCTCAGTAAATACCATTGATTGACTGATTGAGTGAAAATGCTCCCTTCCAGTTCCATGACTGTATGATTTAATGTGGAGTAAGAAAAACGCAATAAAAGTGGTTTGAACAGTTTGTGCAGGAGAGAGAATTTAGGTTCAATCCACAGTTGATAAACTCATGTCCTCATCAAATAATTGAATCTATTCTTTTGCTCCATTTTTATCCACTCAACCTGAGTTTCTCACATTGTCTTTGCTTAATATTCCAGGGAGTTGAAGGTTATTTTTTTATGGTATTTGTTAAGCACTTACTATGTGTCAAGCACTCTTCTAAGCACCAAGGTAGATATGAGATAATCAGGTCGGGCATAGGTTGGTCATTGAAAATAGGCAATGAAAATCTTCCAAATGGGGAAGTTTGGTTTCAGAAAGCTTGACAAAATATTGGGAAGCTTCTATTTTTTTATGACATTTGTTAACTGCTTTCTATGTGCCAGGCCCTGTTCTAAGCCCTGGGGTAGATACAGGATAATCAGATTAAACATGCTCCCTGTCTCATTCCAAATTGGAGAGAGGAGGATTTAATCCCCATTTTACAGATGAGGAAACCAAGGCACAGAGAAGTTAGGTAATTTGCCTAAGGCCACCCAGCTGACAAGGGGAACATTTGGGATTAGAACCCAGGGTCCCCTGACTTGCAGTCCTGTGCTGTTTTCACTAGGGCAAGTTCCTTCTGTTCTGCCAACATCTCATTCTACCGGCAGACAGAGTAATAAGTTTAGTGGCCCATTGTCTCAGGAGAGGGTATTTCTCCCATTCTAATATTAAGTCTGTTGAAAGTAAAGGGACAATTATTTTTAACAGTGTAACAAAACATTAGTCTTTCTTGAAAATACCATTTTCTTCTGTGAGGAAAATACATTTACTATGGTACTTATTGTTTGCTATGTGTCGATCGGAGAAGTAGCATGGTTTAGTGAATAGAGTGCGGGCCTGGGAGTTAGAGGACCTGGTGTCAAATCCTGGATCCACCACTTCTCTGCTTTGTGCCCTTGGGGAGTAACTTAACTTCTGTGAGCCTCTGTTACCTCATCTGTAAAATGGGAATTAAGACTGAGCTCCATGTGGGACATGGACTGTGACCAACCTGATTATTTTCTTCCTACCTTAACACTTAGTGTAGTGCCTAAGTGTTAATTAACAAATTAACATTAAATACCATTAACACTTTAACAAATTAAACAATTAACACATAGTAAGCACTTAACCAGTACCACAATTATTATTATTATTATTATTATTATCATTCATTGGAGTTGGTAGACAGTTCCCTGCTCACAGTGATCTTACAGCCTGGAGTTTGCAGTCTTCACATTCTAAATTCCTCCCTGCCCTCAAATCACATGTTCTTTTCTCCTCTTAATTGTCCCTCACTCTCAACTCTCCCATCTTAAACCAATTGCTCACACACTTCCCACTTTCTGGGGACTCCTATCTGCTTCAAATCTGCCAGACCATAATATATAATAATATATATGATATTAATATATAATATATTAATTTGTTAATTAAACAAATTAACAAATACCATTAAAGAAAAAAAAGCAGTGCTCTAAATGTTGAGATAGGTAGACATTAATCAGATTGGACTCAGTCCCAATCTAAGTAAGTAAATTTATCTGGATTTTGGGGTTTTCCAAGTATGGTTGACTTACTTCCTGTTCGCTCTATTGATCTGAGTTGAGTCTTATACACACTTTATAATTCAGAAGATAAAAAGCAGGGTTTCTCTGACCCCAAATGGATTTTTTGGAGAGAAGTAGAAAATATTGCCACTCAATCATTTCCCCAAGATTTAATTAAAATGGTCTGATTATTTGTAGTGGTGAATATGCTTTAGTTTCTACAGAAATTAGAGAAATAAGGTTCACAGTCTTGGGAGTCTAGAGACCTGGGTTCTAATCCCGACTACGCCACTAGTCTGCTGTGTGACCTTTGTCAAGCCACTACAATTCTCTCTGCCTCGGTTACCTCATTTGTAAAAGGGGATTCATTCATTCATTCATTCATTCATTCAGTTCATTCATCCAATCGTATTTATTGAGCATGTACTATGTGCAGCACACTGTGCTAAGCGCTTTGAAAGTACAATTCGGCAACAGATAGAGACAATCCTTACCCAACAACGGGCTCACAGTCTAGAAGGGGGAGACAGACAACAAAACAAAACAAAACAAGTAGACAGGCATCAATACCATCAAAATAGATAAATAGAATCATAGATAGATACACATCATTAATGAAAAAATAAATAGAGTAATAAATGTGTAGAAATATACACACCAGTGCTGTGGGGAGGGGAAGGGGGTAGAGCAGAGGGAGGGAGTAGGGGCAATGGGGAGGGGAGGAGGAGCAGAGGGAAAGGGAGGGTTCAGTCTGGGAAGGCTTCCTGGAGGAGGTGAGCTCTCAGGAGGGCTTTGAAGAGGGGAAGAGAGTTAGTTTGGTGGATGTGAGGAGAGAGGGCATTTCAGGTCAGTGGTAGGACGTGGGCCAGGGGTCAACGGTGGGACAGGCGAGAACAGGGCACTGTGAGAAGGTTAGCGGCAGAGGAGCAGAGTGTAGGGGGTGGGCTGTAGAAGAAGAGAAGGGAGGTGAGGTAGGAGGGGGCCAGGTGATGGAGAACTTTGAAGCCAATAGTGAGGAGTTTTTCTTTCATGGGAAGGTTGATAGTCAATCACTGGAGATTTTTGAGGAGGGGAGTGACATGCCCAGATCGTTTCTGTAGAAAGATAATCTGGGCAGCGGAGTGAAGTGTAGACTGAACTGGGGAGAGACAGGAGGATGGGAGATCAGAAAGGAGGCTGATTCAGTAATCCAGATTCAGAACTTGTTTTCCCTCCTACTTCAGACTGTGAGCTCTTTGCGGGACCTGATTATTTTGTATCTTCCCTAGTGCTTAGTACAGTGCTTGGCACACGGTAAGCACTTATCCAATAACACAATTAAATATAGAAAATTTTTGTTAAAGTGCATCCTGGAGGATCTTGCTTTGAATTCGCGGAGCAACATGGACTCCAACTTAGACTGTGGGACAGGGACTGTGCCCAACCTGATCATCTTGTATTGACCCCATTGCTCAGTATATTGCTTGAGACATAGTAAGTGCTTAACAAATGCCATTAATATATTATTATATATTATGGTCTGGCAGATTTGAAGCAGATAGGAGTCCCCAGAAAGTGGGAAGTGTGTGAGCAATTGGTTTAAGATGGGAGAGTTGAGAGTGAGGGACAATTAAGAGGAGAAAAGAACATGTGATTTGAGGGCAGGGAGGAATTTAGAATGTGAAGACTGCAAACTCCAGGCTGTAAGATCACTGTGAGCAGGGAACATGTCTACCAACTCCAATGAATAATGATAGTAATAATAATAATAATTGTGGTACTGGTTAAGTGCTTACTATGTGCCAATCACTATTCTAAGCATGGGGGGTAGATGAAAGTTAATCAAGTTGGACACAGTTCCTGGCCCACATTGGCTCACACTCTTAATCCCTACTTTTTGCAGTTGAGGTAACTGAGGCCCAGAGAAGTTAAGTAGCTTGCCCAAGGTCACACAGCAGACATGTGGCAGAGCTGGGATTAGAACCCAGGTCCTTCTGACTCCCAGACCTGTGCTCTATCCAATAAGCCACTTGAGACTTTTGCTACTCCACTGACATTTTAATTCTTCTTCCACTTGCATTCTCAAACCTTTCTCGATTTTTCACTCAATGCCAGCAGGACTCCATTATGGAAAACCAGACAACGGTGAAAGAATTCATCCTACTCGGACTGACAAGTGATCCAGAATTCCAAGATGTGCTTTTCCTCTTTCTTTTGCTCACTTACGCATTGAGCATCACTGGCAATCTGACCATCATCACCCTCACCCTGCTGGATCCCCACCTTCACACCCCTATGTACTTCTTTCTCCGCAACTTCTCTTTCCTGGAGATCTCCTTCACCTCTGTCTTTGTTCCCAAAATGCTGGTCAACATCGGCACCGGGGACAAGACCATATCCTTCGCTGGCTGCTTCACACAGTATTTTTTCGCCATTCTCTTGGGGGCAACTGAGTTCTACCTCCTCGCGGCCATGTCCCTGGACCGCTATGTCGCAATCTGCAGGCCCCTGGAATACACAACCATCATGAGCAGGAGGATTTGTGTTCTGCTCGTCTTCTGCTCTTGGGTCTCCGGTTTCCTCGTCGTCTCTGGGCCGCACATCATGACCAGCATGCTCCCTTTCTGTGGAGCCAACGTCATCAACCATTACTGCTGTGACTACACCATCTTGCTTCAACTCGCCTGCTCGGACACACACGTCATTGAGATGATGGAGCTGGTCCTTGCTGTAGTCACGCTGATCTTGACCTTGGCGTTAGTAATCCTGTCCTACGCCTACATCCTCTGGACCATTTTGAGAATTCCCTCCGTCCAGCAGAGGAAGAAGGCCTTTTCCACTTGTTCTTCCCACCTAATCGTCGTCGCCCTGTCCTACGGCAGTTGTATCTTCATGTACGTCAATCCCTCTGTGAAAGATGCTGCAGCTTTCAATAAGGGGGTGGCTGTTCTGAACACTTCAGTGGCCCCCTTGTTGAATCCCTTTATTTATGCCTTGAGAAACCAGCAGGTGAGACAAGCCTTTAAGAATGTGTGCAGAAAGATAAGCGTCTTCTGAAGGAAGTGAGTCTATTCAGTCCCTCGAGAATCATTCATCCATCGATCAATCCATGGTATTTATTGAGTGCTTACTGAGTGCAGAACACAGTACTAAGTTCGTGGGAGAGTGCACTATAACAGAGTTGGTAGATATGTTCCCTGCTCACAATGAACGTAGAGTCTACAGTCTACAAGTCAAAACGAGGTGGGAAGAGCACGGAACTGGGAGTTCGAGGACCTGGGTTCTAATCCTGGCTCTTCCACTTGCCAGCTGGGTAACCCTGGTCAAGTATCTTCATTTCTGTGCATCTCAGTTTCCTCATCTGTAAAATGATAATAATAATAATTACAGTATTTGTTAAGCACTTACTATTTGCCAGGCACTATACTTAGCACTGGGGTGGACACAAGCATGTTGGGCTGGACACAGTCCCTGTACCGTGTGGGCTCACAGTCTCAATACCCATTTTATAGATGTGGTGACGGAGGCACAGAGAAGTTAAGTGACTTGCCCAAGGTCACACAGCAGACAAGTGGCAGAGCCGGGATTGGAACCTTCTGACTCCCAGGCCCGTGCTCTATCCACTACACCACACTGCTTCTAGTTTAGAAACTAGACGTCCAGGACATCTTGAAAAAAATTCTGATTCCTGCACTAATAATAATGTTGGTATTTGTTAAGCGCTTACTATGTGCCGAGCACTGTTCTAAGCGCTGGGGTAGACATAGGGGAATCAGGTTGTCCCACGTGGGGCTCACAGTCTTAATCCCCATTTTACAGATGAGGGAACTGAGGCACAGAGAAGTTAAGTGACTTACCCACAGTCACACAGCCGACAAGTGGCAGAGCTGGGATTCGAACTCATGAGCCCTGACTCCAAAGCCCATGCTCTTTCCACTGAGACTGCAATGAAGGAATTCATCATCTTCCACTAGCAAGAAAGGCCAGACAGAGACATTCATTCCATGCCCTAATGTAGTAACCTTTTGAGCTAGGCTCCAGGATTGTTCATTCCAGTTCTCTGACAAGATTTCAAAGTTTTCCAGTCAAGCATGAAAAGGTACAAAAATGATATCTTTATGAAGCCTGTGTCCTACCATATTAAAATCTCAGCCCAGTCCCCCTGCCCTGGGCACAACATGCAAAGGTGGTACCTGTGAAAAGTAGACTCACTTGGGGGATAATGGGGGAAGGGGAGAGGCGTAAAGACAACCAGATTATCTAAATACAAAAAAACTTAATTATACCGCTCTCTCAAGCTACATATCACCTCAGTTATTTAGAGGAGAACATCACAAAAATTTTCCATACTCTCTTCAGTAGCTCTTCTCCCTCCTACTTAGAGAGCAAACCTCATGTGGGACAGGGGCTGTATCTGACCTGATTATCTCGTGTCTATCCCAGCAGTTGGTATAATACTTGCCACATAGTAAGTGCTTAAAAAATATGATAATTATTGTGATTATTATACTCCCAGCTTTAAATAATTGAACCTTAGTGCCATTGTCATTGAAGCTGAATACATTTTTCACATTTTCAAGGTGCCCAAGTTAAATTCCACTACAGTGACATTATTATTGATCATTGTTTTAGCTGTAATAAAAAAAGTTATTTAAAAAGTAAAAAAAAACCCAACAGCCAGCATTGTATAATCTTAAATAATCCAATGTAACACCAGATGTATTAGATGAATTTTTTGCTTTTCAAATGACTATTAAAGCATCCAAATTTTTGAATAGCTAATAGACTATAACAATTATAATAATAAGAATGGTATTTGTTAAGCACTTACTATGTGCCAAGCACTGTTCTAAGCGCTGGGGGTGGGGGGCGTAAAAGGTGATCAGGTTGTCCCACGTGGGGCTCACAGTCTTAATTTCCATTTTACAGATGAGATAACTGAGGCCCAGAGAAGTCAAGTGACTTCCCCTAGGTCACACAGCAGACAAGCATCAGGGGTGGAATTAGAACCCATGCCCTCTGACTCCCAAGCCCATGCTTTTTCCACTGAGCCACGCTGCTTTTCTAGCACCAGGGCTTGATACTTACCCCACACTAAGCTCCACAGCACTTATGTACATACCCACAAATTTTTATTTATTTTAGTGTCTGTCCTCCCTCCCTCCCTCCCTTCCTCCCTTCCTTCCTTCCTCCCATCCTCCCATCCTCCCTTCCTCCCTTCCTTCCTTCCTCCCATCCTCCCATCCTCCCTTCCTCCCTTCCTCCCTTCCTCCCTTCCTTCCTTCCCTCCCCAGTGCACTTTGGTAATGAGTTGTGACAACGTCGGCTCTCTGGCACTGATGAAACCAGCAATGGGTAGCAACAGCCTTGTCCCTCAGGCTACCGTGGGATCCCCAGTTCAGGAGGCTCACTTTAGCACCCAAAAAGTAAAAAGTCAAAGCAGCTGCTTTAACATAATTCCATCCGCAAGAGGCAATCCAGCACCTCCTCCTTTTAATTAATCAATCAATCATTGTTTTTATTCATTCATTTATTTTAATGGCAATTCTTAAATGCTTACTATGTGCCAGGTACAGTTCTAAATGATGGGGTAGGTACAAGCTAATCAGATTAGATGCAGTCCATGACCAACATGGGACTCGCAGTCTTAATCCCCATTTTACAGGTGAGGGAACTGAGGCCCAGAGAAGTCAAGTGACTTCCCCAAGGTCACACAGCAGACAAGTGGCAGATTTCTGTTCTCCATCTATACTCACTCCCTTGGTGAACTCATTCGCTCCCACGGCTTCAACTATCATCTCTATGCAGATGACACCCAAATCTACATCTCCTCCCCTGCTCTCTCCTCCTCCTCCCTCCAGGCTGGTATCTCCTCCTGCCTCTATGACATCTCCACCTGGATGTTTGCCCGCCACTTAAAACTCAACATGTCTAAAACTGAGCTCCTTATCTTCCCTCCCAAACCCTGTCCTCTCCCTGACTTTCCTGTCACTGTGGACGGCACAACTATCCTTCCCGTCTCACAGGCCCGCAACCTTGGTGTCATCTTTGACTCAGCTCTCTCATTCACCCCACACATCCAATCCATCACCAACATCTGCCGGTCTCACCTTTACAATATCGCCAAGATCTGCCCTTTCCTCTCCATCCAAACAACTATCCTGCTGGTACAAGCTCTCATAATATCCCGACTGGATTATTGTGTCAGCCTCCTCTCTGATCTCCCTTCCTCCTGTTTCTCCCCACTCCAGTCTATTCCTCATTCCGCTGCCCGGATCATCTTCCTACAGAAATGCTCTGGGCATGTCACTCCCCTCCTCAAAAATCTCCAGTGGTTGCCCATCAACCTTAGCATGAAACAAAAACTCCTCACTCTTGGCTTCATAACTCTCCATCACCTTGCCCCATCCATCCTACCTCCCCTCCCTTCTCTCTTTCTACTGCCCAACCCGTATGCTCTGCTCCTCTGCCGCTCAACCCCTCACGGTCCCCCATTCGCACCTCTCCCACCATCGACCCCTGGCCCACGTCCTACCGCTCTCCTGGAATGCCCTACCTCCTCACAACCACCAAACTAAATCTCTTCCCCTCTTCAAAGCCCTATTGAGAGCTCACCTCCTCCAGGAGGCCTTTCCAGACTGAAGCCCCTTTTCCCCCTGCTCCTCCTCCCCTTCCCACCCTCTGCCCTTCCCCCTTCCCCTCCCCTCAGCACTATGCTCATTTGTATATATTATTACCCTATTTATTTTGTTAATGAGGTGTATATCTCTTTAATTCTATTTATCTTGATGATGTTTTCTTGTTTTGTGTTGTTCTGTTTTGCTTTGTTGTCTGTCTCCCCCGTTTAGACTTTGAGCCTGTTATTGGGCAGGGATTGCCTCTATCTGTTGCCGAATTGTACATTCCAAGCGCTTAGTACAGTGCTCTGCACACAGTAAGCGTTCAATAAATACTATTGAATGAATGAATGTATGAATATATCACACAAACACACACACACACACACACACACACACATCACACAGCCTGGGCTTACAGCTGAGCCGGTGAGAGTGGGAGCCACGAGGTATCTTGGAGCAGCCAGACATAGCACTGAGGCTGACATTGTCTTGGAAGGTGAATTATCAGTGGACCATTCCGGGGAAAACTCGAGGCTCGACTTGTCAAGTTGTCGGGACAATAGGGAAGGGGAATTAGGCCTTTCCGGGGATGTCCCAGTTGGTAGGTCAGAACAAATTGAAGCTCAGTCCTTCCCTCACACACACACACACAAACTCACAAACATACACACATATATTAATGACTCTCTGGGGGAGGGGAAGAGATGAGAAGAGGGGCTGATAAGGAGTTGTCTCAGCCTTAGAATCAATCTGCAGTGTGAGTGAAGGAGATAGGTAAGGACAGAGCCCAGACTTAGAAAGTGGGGATTCAGGGTGGCAGTGTTTCTCCGGTGGTCTTAAGTGAGACTGTGGGATATGGGTAATGTCAGGTCAGCCCTGGGAATGTGCCTTGTGGAAAGAGCATGGAGCTGGGAATCAGAGGACCAGGGTTTTAATCCTGACTCCACCACTTGCCTGTTGCATAATCCTGGATCACAAAATGTTTCTGTGCCTCAGTTACCTGGGGCACACAGTGACGGAGGTAAATGTGTCCTGTCCAACCCAGCTGAAGTCAGATCTTCTCCAGTCTCTCACTCTTCCTTCTCGTCCTCCTTCTTCTCAGTCAACCCCTCCTCAACCTCACCATCCTCAGGACCTGCTCTTATCCCTCCCCTCCTGGCTAGTTGTACATGATGAAACCAACTCTCCCTGTCAACCTCCCTTCACTTCCCAGGTCGGGTGACCCTCATCCCTCAGATCTGTGCTCTTCTCTCAGAGTAGTGAAGAGTGGGATGGGCACGTCAGGGGTCTTCACTTTTGGGAGGATGGGAGGGGTGAATTATCAACAGACCATCTGGGGAAACTCGAGGCTCAACTTGTCAAATAGCCGGGACAACAGGGAGGGGGAAATGGGCCTTTCCAGAGATGTCCCAAATGTGTGTCTACCAACTCCATTCCATTGTTCTCTCCTAAGTACTTAGTACAGTGCTCTGCACATGGTAAGTGCTCAATAAATGCCACTGATTGATTGATGGAGGTAAAGCCCTAGTTTGGGGCAGGGGCTGGCCAGGGAGGACTGAGCATGCTCAGTGGGCTCCTTCCACTGTGATGTCACTGTCCAGTGACTGGTGGTCTCTATTTGATTTTCCATGTGGACCAAGATGCAGCCCCTTGGAGAAGCAGTGGGGGCTAAAGGAAAGAGCATGGGTCCGGGAGACAGAGGACCTGGGTTCTAACCCTGGCTCTTCCAGTTACCTCCTGTGTGACCTTGGACAAGTCGCTTCATTTCTCACATCCCTCATCTGTAAAATGGGGATTCAATACCTTTTTTATTTGTTTGTTTGCTTTATTGCAAGTGTGTCAAGCACTGTTCTACGTGTTGTGGTAGATACAAGGTAATCAGGTTGGGCGCAGTCCCTTTCCCATTGAGTGCTCACAGGCTAGATTAGAGGGAGGAAGATTTTTCTGCATTTCCCAGATGAGGTACCTGAGGCCCAGAGAAGTTCAGAAACTTGCCCAATGTCAAATGGCAGACAGGTGGCGAGCTGGGATTAAAACCCAGGTCCTCTGACTTCCAGGCCTGGGCTCTTTCCACTAGGCCATGCTGGTTCCCTTTTCTACATCCTACTTGCACTGTGATCTCCATTTGGGACCTGATGAACTAGTATTTACCCCAGCACGTAGTACAGAGCTTGGCATATAGTAAGCATTTAACGAGTAAGCTCTCAATAAATATGATTGAATGAGTGAATGAATGAAAGTACAACAATAATTATGATGATGATAAAATTATTATTATACGGCAAGCTTGGACAGCAGGACCCTTAAAATAAGTCTCAGATTATAATGATGATGGTATTCGTTAAGTGCTTGTGATGTGTCAAGCAGTGTTCTAAACCCTGGGGTAAATACAATCTCATCAGGTTGGACACAGACCCTGTCCCACATTGGGCTCACGGTCTAAATCTCTTTTTTACAGATGAGGTAACGGAGGGTCAGAGAAGTTGCCCAAGGACACACAGCAGACAAGACCTAGATTTGGGATTAGAACCCAGGCCCTTCTGACTCCCAGGCCTGTGTTCTATTCATTAGAGCATGCTGCTTCCCCTTGGTCCATAATGGGGAGAAAAAGGCAAAGTTTTTGGTCACTGGAGTTGGAGATGGGTGTAATGGGATAAATCACAACTCCATCTCTGTTCTTCCAAGTGTCCAGAAAGATTATCGTGGGTAGACTGTGTGGAAGAAAAACTTCATGGACTCTGCATTTTATATGAGTGGATATGTCAGAGACACGTTTATTATTACAAGCACTTCTTCTAGCACTAGTAGGGAGTGGTGACTGATGGGCAGAGTTTCCTCTGCTGGTCAAGGCCAGCTCAACTCTGAGTAATCCCGAGCTTCTAATTTAATCACAGAGTAAAATAAAGGATAAATAGACTGTGAGCCCGTCATTGGGCAGGTATTGTCTCTATCTGTTGCCGAATTATACATTCCAAGCGCTTAATACAGTGCTCTGCACGTAGTAAGCACTTAATAAATACTACTGAATGAATGAATACATTAGGAATGGTAGCAATAATCCCCATTTTGCAATTGAAGTAACTGAGGTACCAAGAAGGAAAGTGACTTTCCCAAGGTCACACCACAGACAACTGGCTGATCCGGGATGAGAACCCAGGTTCTTCAGTCTCCCGAGCCCATGTGCTCTCCACTAGAGCATGCTATTCTTTTTCCACAAAGCATTCATCAGGGCACTGTCTTTGGCTTGGAATGAAGAACTGACCAGAAATTTGGAACTGATTTGGTTTTGTAAGCAGTGTGGATTAGTGGACAGAGTGCGGACCTGGGATTCAGCGGACTTGGGTTCTAATCTTGGATTCACCACTTGTTTATTGGGTAAGCTTGGGCTAGACGCTTCACTTTTCTCTGTCTCAGTTACCTTGTCTGTAAAATAGGGATTCAGACTGTGACCCCTATGTGGGACAGTGACTGTGTCCAACCTGATTACCTCCTATATACCCCTGTGCTTAGTAAAATACCTGGAACACCGTAACCACTTAATAAGTACAACAACAACAACAATTATTATTATTCTTATTATAGTAAGCACATAACAAATACCACAAAAAGTGGTTTATAGCTTTGTTATTAAAAAGTATGATCTCTCTGTCTCTCTCCCTCAGTGTCCTTTGTCACTCACTTTCTCTCTTTCTCTCTCACTTCTCCCCACCAGGAAGCTTTGCGGGTGCCCTTCTAGTCTTCCAATGGGAAATGTCCAACAATGGAAGCCATTGACCTTCCTATTGGTTTTGTGCTGCTATTACAGATGGGCGTTGGGGTCTCAAGAAATATTTTCCTCCTCCTGTTCTATACCCACAGGATCTCTGCCAGCCTGAAGCTCAGCTCCTCCGACTTGATCCTCTTCCACTTGGCCCTGTCCAACGCCATAGTACTTCTTACCAGAGGATTGCCTGAGATCTTGTCAGCTTGGGGACTGAGGAATTTCCTGAGCAATGTTGGCCGTAAAATCCTCATATATCTGTACAGAGTGGGCCGGAGTCTGGCCATCTGCAGCACCTGCCGCCTGAGTGTGGTCCAGACCATCACCATCAGCCCCAGGACACCCCAGTGGGCCACTCTCAAAGCCAGGTTGCCCCAGTGCATCATCCCCTCCTGCCTCCTGTCCTGGGGCCTCAGCCTGCTCATTGATTTTTGATGCGATCATGAATGTTTCAGGCCCCCAGAATAGCAGCAGTGTTCAACTCTTGCTGGACCAAAAATATTGCTCCAAAGTCAGCATCAGTGCAGAAACCACCCTGCTCATAGCCACCGTGCTCTTCCTCCATCATGTGTTCTTTGTGGTGCTCATGAGCTTGGTCAGCAGCTACATGGTGTTTATTCTGCACAGGCACCACCGGCAGGTCCAACACCTCCACATGCCCAGAAGGTCCTCCAGGGCAATGCCCGAGGTCAGGGCGGCCAAGAGGGTCGTGGCCCTGGTCACCCTCTATGTCCTCCTCTATGGGAGGCAGACCATCATGCTCAGTGTCTTACTAAACATGAAAGAGAAGTCCTCTCTGCTGGTGAACAGCCACATGGTGTTGGCTTTCACCTTCTCAGCCGTGAGTCCGTTCTTGATAATTCAGGGTGACAGGAGAATGAGGACATTTTGGAAACGGGACACTCCTGTTTCCAACCTGAATCCCTCTTAGGGTATGTACCAGGAAAGCTGCCTCCCCTTGCTAATACTGGTAATAATAATTGTGGTATTTGTGAAGCACTTTCCTCTGTGTCAAACTCTGTCCTGAGCGCTAGTATAATAATAATAATGATGGAATTTGTTACAAGGTTACTATGCGTCAAACACAGCTTAAAGCGAAGGGTAGATACAGTTTGGACACAGTCTTCATCCCAAATGGAGTTCACAGTCGTAATCCCCATTTTACTGATGAGTTAACTGAGGCACAGAGAAATGAAGCGACTTGCCCAAGGTCATACAGCTGACAAGTGGCAGAGCTGGGATTTGAACACAGGTCCTTCTGTTTCCAAGGCCTGCGCTGTATCCCCTAGGCCACACTGCTCCCTACAACAAGTGCATGTCTATTAGGTGGGACACCGCCTGTGAACTCCATGTGGGATAAGAACTAAGGCGGAAGGAGGACAAGCATTGAGTCCCCTTTCTACAGCTGAGGAAAGTGTAGCACAGAGAAATGAAGTGACTTGCCCGAGATCACACAGCAAGGAATTGGCAGAGCTGGGATTGGAACGCAGATCCTCTGACTCCCAGGCCCGGGCTCTTTCTGCTAGGCCACGATAATTCCCACTCAGAGAAGATGACCAGGTGTCCCAATTTGGACAGCACCATATCAAGGTTGCCCTGTGTCCCTAAATACCTAAAGCAGGGCTTAGTAAGGGTAATGGCTGCAGCTGAGATCAATCAGACAAATGATTGTATTTATCGAACACTTACCATATGCAGACCACTGTACTAAGTGCTGGGGTGAATACAATATAACAGAGGTGTAGACATACTCCCTCCCCGTAAGGAGCTTACATTCTACAGAGAGAAATCAATCGATCAATGGTATTTATTGAGCACGTGTTGTGTGCCAAGCCTTGACCTACACACTTGGGAGACTACAATATAACCAAGTTGATAGCTATGGCTTAGTGGAAAGAGCCCGGGCTTGAGAGTCAGAGATTATGGGTTCGAATCCCTGCTCTGCCACTTGGCAGCTGTGTGACTCTGGGCAAGTCACTTAACTCATCCTGGCCTCAGTTACCTCATCTGTATAATGGGGACTAAGACTGTGAGCCCCACGTGGGACAACCTGATTCCCTTGTATTTACCCCAGTGCTCAGAACAGTGCTTGGCACATAGTAAGTGCTTAACAAATACCATCATCGTTATTATTATATGTTCCCAGACCATAAGGGGCTTACAGTCTAGAAGGGGAATCGATCGAGCAATTAGTCAAAGGTTATTATTATGTGTTCACTGTGTGCAGAATACTGGACTAAGTGCTTGGGAGAGTACAAACAGCATTGGTAGACCCATGCCCTGCCCACCCTGAGTTTACAGTCTAGAGGACTGAGATGGTAGTTGCTGCTTCCAAAGGAAGGAATCAAACCTCCTCCATAATATTTTAGTACAATTGAGTCAGCTCTTCCTCAGTTACATCGATGGGAATTCTCCCTGCTGATCAGAAAAACTTCATCCAGCTGTGCTGAAAACACCCAGGTATCCAGACAACCTGGAAAGGGCAGTCTGGGACAGAGGGAGCACTGTGGGCAATTCCTGCTAGCCTCTGCATGGACTCTGATGGAGGGACTTATCGGGCAGTATGGCCTAATGGAATTGCCTGGGAGCCTGAGAATCTGGGTTCTAATCCTAGCTCCTCCACTTGTTTGCTGAGTGAACTTGGGGAAGTCACTTCTTTTCCTCTGTGCCTCAGTTTCCTCATCTGTAAAATGAGAATTCAATGCCTTTTCTCCCATCCCTTCAGATTGGGAGCTCTAAGTGGAACCAGGCCCTAAAGCTGGCCTATTTATCTTATATCTTGAGAAGCAGCGTGACCTAGTGGAAAGAGCATGGGCCTGGGATGCGGAGGACCTGTTTGCTATTCTGGCTTCACCACTTGTCAGATGTGCGACCTTGGGCAAATCACTTTGCTTTGCCGTATCTCAGTTTCCTCATCTATAAAATGGGAATTCAATATTCATTCTCCCTCCCCTTTAGACTGTGAGCTCCATGTGGAAGAGGGACTGAATCCAGCCCATTTATCTTATATCTTGAGAACCAGACAGACCTATGAAAAAGAGCATGGGCCAGGGAGTCTACTGGCTCTACTACTGGCTCTGCCAGGCATCTGCAATGTGTAGGATTTCAACATCCAAGTGATTGTTCCTGACAACCTACCCACTGCCCGCTTCTTCACACTCTCAACTCCACCAACCTCCTGCTCTAGCCCTTATCGCTCACTCCCCTACTTGGGCACACATTCGATCTCTCCATCCCTCATCATAGTACAGTCTCTGCCCTCACCAACTCTGAGTTGGAGTACAGTGGACTGGGTTGAGGATCCACAGTGATCTCAGATGGGAAGGGAGGCAGGTAGCTTGTATGCTACAGCATTGTACTGAACACCTGGGAGAGTACAATGAAAGAGTGTCTGTAGATACGGTACTTATCCACAAGGAGCTTACATTTAGAGAGAATGAATGGGTGAAAGCCATCACTAACCATTCATCCTTTTATCAACAATAGAAAATTCATTCTACATCAAACAGAAACTCCTTACTGCTGGCTTTAAAGCACTCATTTAGCTCGCTCCCTCCCACTTTCCCTCACTGATCTCCTACAACAAACCAGGCCTCACACTTTACTCCTCTAGCACCAGCTTGCTCACTGTGCCCCGATTTCACCTATCTCACTGCCGCCCCCTTTCCCACCTCTTCTTCCTGGGCTGGAACACCCTCCTCTCCCGTCAAGGCTAGACCACTACTCTCCCCACCTTCCTAGCCTTATTAAGATTCAAGGTGGCAGATTTTAATAGGGAAGGAATTCAGTGTAAACCAATAGTGGAAGAGGGTACCTGACAGACAAGAGATGTCCAGGGCACAGAATGCTCCTCTCATTTCCCGATGGGCCGGTATAACTTTCTGAGGTGATTCCCTTCCTCCACCTACCTCTGGGCACAAATGAACTGTGCCAGACAAGACTGACAGACAGGAGAGGGATGCCCCTCATCCACCTGTCCCCCAGACCCAGCCCCCCACTGTCAGTAAGGTCCCAGAGTTTAGAGAACAGTTTAGTACAGCACTCTGTACATAGTAAGTACTCAATAAATACGATTGATTGCTCAAATGATGGACTCAGCTGCACTCTGTGTTGCAGTGCCATGAGGACACGAGTAGCTTATCAGGTCCTCTTCACTCTCTATTCCCACCCAATGGTGTCAGCCTCCTTCAGGTGACAAGGTACTCACGGCCCTGGTTAAAGATGAGCCCATGAAATCCTTCCCTATTAAAAGCTGCCCCCTTGGGTAAACACCTTGAGATTGCAATGACCTGGTCTGTATCAGGCTGTCATGACCAGTCTGGTGAGTGACTTTTCCTTTATGGCTCTGAGCCTGGCTAAGGAGGGAAAGAAGAAGAGAGAAAGCCTCCTCCATGAGCTAGAGAGAACACGGCATTCTGGGCTGTAGGAGTCTGGGTGCTTTACGAATTCAAAACTGAGGTAGTGGTCTCCATCTGAGGGAGCAATTTTTCCTAGGACTCCAGAAGGATCTGTTCCAACCCTGAGTACTGATCTGATCTGTTTGAGTCTCTGGGAATAATCAAGGACGAAGCATGATTTAGGGGACTGAGCTCCTCATCTTCCCTCCCAAACCCAGTCCTCTCCCAGACTTCCCTATCACCGTGGATGGCACGACCATCCTTCCCGTCTCTCAGGCCCGCAATCTCGGTGTCATCCTTGACTCGTCTCTCTCGTTCACCCACACATCCTATCCGCTACCGAGACCTGCCGGTTTCACCTTTACAATATCGCCAAAATCCGCCCTTCCCTCTCCACCCAAGCGTCTACCTTACTGCTACGGGCTCTCGTTATATCCCGGCTAGACTACTGTGTCAGCCTTCTCTCTGATCTCCCTTCCTCCTCTCTCACCCCGCTCCAGTGTATTCTTCACTCCGCTGCCCGGCTCATCTTCCTGCAGAAACGATCTGGGCATGCCACTCCCCTTCTTAAACAACTCCAGTGGTTGCCTATCAACTTCCGCTCCAAACAAAAACTCCTCACTCTAGGCTTCAAGGCTCTACATCACCTTGCCCCTTCCTACCTCTCCTCCCTTCTCTCTTTCTACCGTCCACCCCGCACGCTCCACTCCTCTGCCGCCCACCTCCTCACCGTCCCTCGGTCTCGCCTATCCCGCCGTCGACCCCTGGGCCACATCCTCCCGCGGTCCTGGAACGCCCTCCCTCCTCACCTCCGCCAAACTGATTCTCTTCCCCTCTTCCAAACCCTACTTAAAACTCACCTCCTCCAAGAGGCCTTCCCAGACTGAGCTCCTCTTCTCCCTCTACTCCCTCTACCACCCCCCCTTCACCTCTCCACAGCTTAACCCTCTTTTCCCCCCATTTCCCTCTGCTCCTCCCCCTCTCCCTTCCCATCCCCTCAGCACTGTACTCGTCTGCTCAACTGTATATATTTTCATTACCCTATTTATTTTGTTAATGAAATGTACATCGCCTCGATTCTATTTAGTTGCCATTGTTTTTACGAGATGTTCTTCCCCTTGACTCTATTTATTGCCATTGTTCTCGTCTGTCCGTCTCCCCCGATTAGACTGTAAGCCCGTCAAACGGCAGGGACTGTCTCTATCTGTTGCCGCCTTGTTCATTCCAAGCGCTTAGTACAGTGCTCTGCACATAGTAAGCACTCAATAAATACTATTGAATGGGAAAGATCCCCGGCCTGGGAGTCAGAGGACCTGGGATGCAATGCCGGCTCTGCCATTTTGTCTGCTGTGGGACCTCGGACAAGACAGTTGACTTCTCTGTGTCTTGGTTATTGCATCTGTAACCTCCTACTCAAGACAGGAAACCCCATGTGGGACAAGGATGGTGTCCTGCCTGAGTACCTTGTGTCTATCCCAGCGTTTAGCACAGTGCCTGGCATACAGTAAGCACTTAACAATTATCACAATTATGATTACCGCTACCAAATGCCATAAAAAATGAAGCACTGTGGAGGGGGAGAAGCTCTCAGACTGGGAATCAGTCAGCCAGTCAGTCAATCGTATTTACTGAGCACTTGCTGTGCGCCAAACACTGGACTAAGCACTTAGGAGAGTAAAACACAACAATATAACACACGTTCCCAGCCCACAACGAGTTTACCGTCTAGAGGGGGAGACAGACATTAACATAAATGAGACATTAATACAAATAAGATGAGGCACTCAGAAGATAGGAGAGAGGGTCAGAGGAAGATGGGTACATTCTGATTAGAAAAGTAGCTTCTGGTTAGGGCTTCCAATCAGTGGTATGTATAGCTTTGTTGTTTAATGTCAAAATATGGGTTCTGAAGAACTGCTCGTTTGGAGAGGAGGCTGGGGGAACAATAATGATAATAATAAGAATAAAACTCATAATTGAGGTATTTAAGCGCTATGTGCCAGGCTCTGTGCTTAACGCTGGGGTGGATACAAGCAAATCAGGTTGGACACAGTCCCTGTCCTGCATGGGGCTCCCAGTCTTAATTCCCATTTTTCTGATGAGGTAACCAAAGCACAGAGAAGCTGAAGTCACTTACCCAAGGCCACATAGCAGGCAAGTGTGATTCTGTGGGAGGGAATATGTAAATCAGCAAAGCAATGAAAGCAGCTCAGATCTGCAGGCATCAAGTACTCGGTGTCCAGACATGGGGACTTGTGCTGTGTCCTTCTAGGACTTGAGTGAGAATAAAGTCCTTGGACTGGAATCTGCTATTGTTGAAATGATTTTCCAGATATTCCTCACCGGATAGTGTGTGTGTGTGTGTGTGTGTGTGTGTGTGTGTGTGTCTCCCAGGCAGTTTTCAAAGCAAATTCCACTTCCAAAATGCAGTCTCTTTATCCTTTCTGAGTGACTTAAAAAAATGGCAGCTGTTAAGCACTTACTCTGTGGCAAACACTGTACTGAGTGCTGGGGTAGATACCAGATAATGACGTGGGATACAGTCTACGTCCCAATGTGTAAAGATGGTAGTTGAAGTCTTGGGAGTGAATGAATTCTCCAGAGGAGTAGGTTTAGACAGAAAATAGAAAGGGACCCAGAAATGAGCTTAGAGGGACCCCCCCCCCCACTATCAGATGATGGGAGACCAAAAAGGGGTCCGTGAAAGAGACTGAGAATGAGCAGCCAGAGAGATAGGAGGATAACAGGAGAGGATGGTGTCAGTGAAGCCAAGGTTGGGTAATGTTTCCAGGAGAAAGGGGCGGTTGATAATTGAGAGTTCGAGAAGGATTAGGCTGGAATAGGGGCTGACAGATCTGTGGAGAAGGTCACTGGTGACTTTATAGAGAGGGCTGTTTTTGTGGAGTGAAGGGGTTGGAAACCAACCAGATTGCAGGGGCTCAAGGAGAGATTTGGAGGAGAGGAAATGGAGACAGATCGAAGCACTCACCTCAGCCCTACAACGCTCATGTTCAAACCCTTATACCCTTCGATTTCCCATATCCCTGTTCCATTTTAAGGTCGACTTCCCTCTATAGACACTAAGCCCCTTATGGACAAAGTTTACCAACTCTATGGAATCATACTTTCCCAAGCGGTTAGTATAGTGATGGATTTTCTGAGTAGAAATTCTCCCTTCCAGTTCCATGACTGTACGATTCGATGTGGAAAATGAAAAAAAGCAACATAAGTGGTTTGAACAGTTTGTGCATGAGAGGGAATTTGGGTTTGATCCACAGTTTATCAAAACACATTTCCTCATCAATTATTTGAATCCATTCCTGTACTCCGTTTTTGCCTGCTCAACCCGAGTTTCTCACATTATCTTTGCTTAATATTGCAGGGAGCTGATAGGTTTCTTTTAATGGTATTTGATAAGTGCTTACTGTGCTGCGCTTACTATAGTTAAGTGCTAACTATGCATCAGGTACCGAAATAAGCAATGGGGTAGATACAAGCTAATCAGGTTGGACTTAGTCCATTTCCCACATGGGGCTCACAGCCTTAATCCCCATTTTACAGATGAAGTACCTGAGGCACAGAGATGTGAAGTGACTTGCCTAAGATCACCCAGCAAACAAATGGTGGAGGTGGAATTAGAACCCAAGTCCTCTGTCCCCCGGGCCTGTGCTCTTCCCACTAGGCTATGCTTCTTCTTTTGAATGCTTAATTCATTCACTTATATATTTATTAATTTTTTATTTTGATTTTTTGAATGTTTATCATGTGCAGAGCACTGTACAAAGGGCTTGGGAAAGTACAGTACAACAGCGTTGGGAGATGTGATCGCCACCCACTATGAGCTTACAGTCTGGAGGGGAGACAGACATTGATATAAATAAGACAAGTGTAATGTAACAAGGCTTCTCAGGGTCACACCTGGAGAGTTCCCAGTACTCTACAAGTCTTGACTACAGGAGGAAGAGATAGGCGGAGGTGTATCTATCCCATTCCTAGCTTGGGCAGTGGCTAGCAAGTGGAAGGGAATCTGCTACAAGTCAAAAGTACCCCGTGTGGGGCTGGAGGAGAATCAACGGAGAAAACTCAAGTTTATTGCATGGAAGGACGCGATGGTAAACCACTTCCGTATTTTGACCAAGAAAACTCTATGGATGCACTACCAGAATGATTGCAGATTGAGGTGGGGTGATCTAGGTTACATTTGTCTATGGTGTCGCTGCAGGTCGAAGAAGACTCGACAGCATAAGATAAGACAGTGTCGCTGCCCACAGTGAGCTAGAATGGCAAAACAATGAGGATAAGGCCCATCAATCAGTAAATGGCATTTATTGAGCACTAACTGTATGCAGAATGCTTGGGAGTCAGAGGTCGTGGGTTCTAATCCCGGCTCCTCCACTTATCAGCTGTGTGACTTTGGACAAGTCACTTAACTTCTCCATGTCTCAGTTGCCCAACCTGTAAAATGGGGATTAGACTGTGAGCTCTAAGTGGGACAACCTGATTACCTTGTATCTACCCCAGTGCTTAGAACAGTGTCTGGCACATAGTAAGTGCTTAACAAATGCCAGCATTGCTATTATTATTAACAAAGGCACTGTTACCCGAGGAAGGGAGTGGGGGAATCAGTCACATCCAGTTGGAATGCAGGGACGAAGGGAGTGAGGGCTCCCCAAAGATGGTCACTTTTATGGGGGGGTACTAGGGAACACAAAGTCCCATGGCCCTGGTCAGAGGGGGAGCTGGGGAACACAATTCATTCATTCATTCATTCATTCATTCAATAGTATTTATTGAGCGCTTACTATGTGCAGAGCACTGTACTAAGTGCTTGGAATGTACAATTCGGCAACAGTTAGAAACAATCCCTGCCCAGTTACAGGCTCACAGTCTAAACAGGAGAGACAGACAGCAAAGCAAAACAGAACAAAACAAAAACAAGACAACATCATCAAGATAAATAGAATCAAGGGGATGTACACCTCATTAACAAAATAAATTGGGTAATAAATAATATATACAAATAATATATACAGATGAGCACAGTGCTGAGGGGAGGGGAAGGGGGAAGAGCAGAGGGTGGGAGGAGGGAAGAGAAGGGGGGACAGAGGTAAAGGAGAGCTCAGTCTGGGAAGGCATCTTGGAAGAGGTAAACTCTCAGTAGGGCTTTGAAGAGGGGAAGAGAGTTAGTTTGGCGGACTTGAGGAGCGAGGGCATTCTAGGACAGCGGTAGGACGTGGGCCAGGGGTCGACGGTGGGATAGGCGTGAACGGAGGTCAGTGAGGAGGTGAGCGACAGAGGAGCAGAGTGTATGGGGTGGGCAGTAGAAAGAGAGAAGGGAGGTGAGGTAGGAGGAGAGTGAGAGCTCTGCTCAATGAGTACTTTGAAGCAGCATGGTCTAGTGGAAAGAACACAGTTCTGGGAATCAGAGGACATTTAATCCCGGTTCTCTCTCTTGTCTGGAGTGTGACACTGAGCAAGTCACTTCACCATTCTGTGTCTTTCCTTCCTTCCTTCCTTCCTTCCTTCCTTCCTTCCTTCCTTCCTTCCTTCCTTCCTTCCTTCCTTCCTTCCTTCCTTCCTTCCTTCCTTCCTTCCTTCCTTCCTTCCTTCCTTCCTTCCTTCCTTCCTTCCTTCCTTCCTTCCTTCCTTCCTTCCTTCCTTCCTTCCTTCCTTTTTTTCCCAACACCAGTAATAGGGAGTGGTAGGCTTGTACCTACCACTAGGTAGTACAAAGTAGTTGGTGAGGGTGGAGATAGTGCAGCGATGAGAGATGATGAGATGCTTTTCATTTCATGTGAAGGTTGATAGGCAGCCACTGGAGGTTTTTGAAGAGGAGAGCGACCTGCCCACAGCGTTTCTGTAGGAAGATGATCCGGGCAGCGGAATGAAGAATAGACTGGAGTGGGGAGAGACAGGAGGAAGGGAGATCTGAGAGGAAGCTGACACAATAATCCAGTCGGGACATTATGAGAGTTTGTACCAGCAGAATGGTCGTGTGGATGGAGAAGAAAGGGCAGATCTTGGCGATATTGTAAAGGTGAGACCGACAGGTGTTGCTGATGGATTGGATGTATGGGGTGAATGAAGAGACCTGAGTCAAAGATGACACCAAGGTTGCGGGCCTGTGAGACGGGAAGGATAGTCGTGCCGTCCACAGTGACGGAAGTCAGGGAGAGGACAGGGTTTGGGAGGGAAGATAAGGAGCTCAGTTTTAGACATGTTGAGTTTTAGGTGGCGGGCAAACATCCAGGTGGAGCTGTCGTAGAGGCAGGAGGAGATACCAGCCTGGAGGGAGGAGGAAAGAGTGGGGGAGGAGATATAGATTTAGGTGTCATCTGCATAGAGATGATAGTTGAAGCTGTGGGAGCGAATGAGTTCAACAAGGGAGTGAGTATAGATGGAGAACAGAACAGGGCCAAGAACTGACCCTTGAGGAACCTCTACAGTTAGTGGATGGGAGTGAGAGGAGGAGCCCACGAAGGAGACTGAGAAAGAATGGCCAGAATGATAAAAGGAGAACCAGGAGAGGATGGAGTCCGTGAAGCCATGGTGAGATAAAGTGAGGAGGAGAAGGGGATGGTCGACAGAATCAAAGGCACCTGAGAGGTCGAGGAGGACTAGGATAGAGTAGGAGCCATTGGATTTGGCAAGAAGGAGGTCATGGGTGACCTTTGAGAGGGCAGCTTTGGGGGAGTGGCAGGGACAGAAGCCAGATTGGAGGGGGTTCAGGAGAGAGTTGGAGTTGAAGAATTCAAAGCAGTGAGTGCAGATGACTTATTCTAGGAGTTTGGAAAGGAAGGGTAAGAGGGAGATAGGATGATAACTGGAAGGGGAAGTGGGGTCGAGAGAGGGTATTTTTAGGATGGGGGAGACATGGGCATGTTTGAAGGCAGAGAGGAAGAAGCCATTGGAGAGTGAGTGGTTAAAGATAGAAGCTAAGGAGGGGAGGAGGGAAGGGGTGATAGTTTTTATAAGGTGAGCAGGAATGGGGTACGAAACACAGGTGGAGGGGGTGGCACTTATAAGGAGAGAGGAGATCTCCTCTGAGGATACTGCAGGGAAGGATGGGAAAGTAGGGGATAGGGTTGGGAGTTGGAGGGGATGGAGAAGGGGGAGTGTTGACTTTGGGGAGCTCAGACCTGATAGTGTTAATTTTTGTAGTGAAGTAGGTGGTCAGTTCTTTGGGGGTGAGGGATGGGGGAGAGGGAGCAACAGGGAGCCTGAGGAGAGAGTTATAAGTCCAGAACAATTGGCGGGGGTGAGGGGCATGGACGTCAATGAGGGAAGAAAAATAGTTTTGCCTGGCAGAGGAGAGGGCAGAGTTAAGGCGGGAAAGGATAAATTTGAAGTGAATAAGGTTGGCTTGTTGCTTAGACTTTCGTAAGCAGCGCTCAGCAGCTCGAGCATAAGAGTGAAGGAGGTGGACAGCGGCAGTGATCTAGGGCTGCAGTTTAGTAGAGCGAGAGCAGTGGAGGGAAAGGGGATTGAGTGAGTAGAGATGAGTAGAGAGGGTAGATTTGAGAGTGGTAACCTGATCATCGAGAGTAGGAAGAGAGGCTATGGAGGCAAGGTGGGGTGAGATGCTTTGGGAGAGACGCATGGGGTCAAGAGAGCAGAGATGTCTGTGGGGGAGTAATACCAATTTGCAGGGGGAGGGAGTGTGAGAGAGGAGGCAGGTGAGAAGGTTATGGTTCGAGAGACGAATTCCAGAGTTGATGATGGTGGAGATAGTGCAGCAGTGAGAGATGATGGATCGAGGGTGTGACCAGGTTGGTAAGTGGGCAAGGTGTGGTGGAGCAGGAGGTTGGCAGCGTCGAGGAGTGATAGCAGGCAGGTGGCAGAGGGGTCACCGGGTACATCCATGTGGATGTTGAAGTCTCCAAAGATCGGAGTGGGTAGAGAGAAGGAGAGAAGGAAGGTGAGAAAGGGGTCAAGGTGATTAAAGAAGTTGGAGGTGGGACCACGGGGGTAGTAGATGACAGCTACAAGAATCTGGAGGAGGTAGTAGAGGAGAGTAATATGGGCTTCAAAGGAGGGGAAAGAGACGGAAGGGGTAGGAGGGATAGTGTGGAAGTGGCCCACAGCTCCGGTTGGCTACCTGAACGGACTGAAGGTCGCTTTGAGGAGTGGTTCTAGTGATCATAGGAGGGGTTTCAGTCCAGGGGAGTTCATTCATTCATTCATTCATTCATTCATTCAATAGTATTTATTGAGCGCTTACTATGTGCACAGCACTGTACTGAGCGCTTGGAATGAACAAGTCGGCAACAGATAGAGACAGTCCCTGCCCTTTGACGGGCTTACAGTCTAATCAAGGGAGAATTGAGAGCTGGGGGGATGGAGAAGGGGGAGTGTTGACTTTGGGGAGCTCAGACCTGATAGTGTTAATTTTTGTAATGAAGTTGTAATGAAATTGAGACTTGAGAACTGAGAACATCGAATCGAGTTGGATGGTGAGCAGATAGATCAACTCTCGGGTATCATCTGGAAGATACACGAGGTTCTGACCGACTATGAGGCCTGCGGCTGGGGGTTGGGGGGAGGCTGGCCTCAGAGTCCTCGGGCAGGAGTGCAGATATCTGGGAGGGGGAGAGGACCATGAGCCCAGAGGCAGGTCATTGGAGTCCAGTGGTGGGCTTCTCAGGAAGAGAGATCTCAGAGCTCCCGCGGTGGTGTCCAGAGGGGAAAGGGAATGGGGGACTGGCGGGCTAATGGTGTGGCTCCTTAGGGAAACAGATTTCGGTGACGTAGTTAGAACACTTCCTGTAGGATGTCTCTAGCCTACCCCCATTGGAAGCTTTTAGGTTTTGTATTCCTGGAGCAAAGCTGGGTAAAGATCAGATAGGAACTTAGGAATTTTCTATTCTGCCCCATAGTGCTTATATATTAATGTCTTTCTATCCTTCTAGACCCCCTCTGAGAATCGCTCCCGAAGAGTTTCCAGTAGTCTACCAGTCTCGGCTATGAGAGGGAGAGTCAAGCAGAGGCCTACCCATTCCATTCCTAGCTTGGGAGGTGGCTAGCGAGTGGAAAGCAATTTGCTACAAGTCAAAATTCACCTGTGCTGAGCAGCAGCAGCACAGGAGTGAGTCGGGGGCAAAGACTCAAGTTTATTGTGCTGAAGAAGGCCATGGTAAACTACTTCTGGATTTTTACCAAGACAACTTTATGGATACACTACCAGAACAATTGCAGATGGAGAGTGGGACATTCTTGGAGAGACGTGTCTGTGGAGTCGCTACGGGTCGGAGATGACTCGACAGTGTAAGACAAGACCCTTCTAGGCTGTAAGCCTGTTGTAGGCAGAGAGCATATCTACCAACTCTGTTCTACCATACTCTCCCAAGTTCTTGATACAGTGCCCTGCATACAGTGAGAGAAGCAGCATGGCTTAGTGGATAGAGCATGGGCCTGGGAGTCAGAAGGTCCTGGGTTCTTATCCCAACTCCACCTTATATCTGCTGTGTGACCTTGAGCAAGTCACTTAACTTCTCTGGGTCTCATTTACTTCATCTGTAAAGTGGGGGTTAAGACTGTTAGTCCCATGTGGGTCAGGGACTGTGTCCAACCCGATTCACTTGTATCTACCCCAGCGCTTAGAAGAGTGCTTTGCACATAGTAAGCACTTAACAAGCACGATAATAATAACACTACTGCTTGATTTATTAAAGTCTGTCTCCCCTTCTAGACTGTAAGCTCATCGTGGGCAGGAACGTGCCTACCAACTCTGTTATATTGTACTCTCTCAAGTGCTGAGTACAGTGCTGTGCCCAGAGTAAGTGCTGAATAAATACGACTAATAGATTGAAGTATATTCAGTGTCACTCTGCTGAACAGAACCGATGTCTCTGTCATTCATTCATTTGATCGTATTTATTGAGCGCTTACTGTGTGCAGAGCATTATACTGAATGCTTGGAAAGTACAATTCAGCAACAAATAGAAACAATCCCTGCCCACAACGGGCTCACAGTCTAGAAGGGAGGCGACAGACATTCAAACAAGTAAACAGGCATCAATAACATCAATATAAATAAATGGAATCGTAGATCTATATATATATATACATCATTAATATAAATGAAAGTAATTATAAATATGTACATATATACACAAGTGCTGGGGGGCAGGGAGGCAGGTAGAGCAAAGGGAGCCCCCCACGAGGCAGGTCCAGATCTACTTCTACCAAGATGGGGAGGGGGAGATTCTAATACAGACAGAACTGGGGTGATGATGATGGAATTTGTTAAATCCTTCCTATGTCTCAAGCACTGCTTAAGTGCTGAGGTACGTACAAGCTAATCAGGTAGGACATGGTCCGTGTCCCACATGGGGCTCACAGTCTTAATCTCCAATTTACAGATGAGGTAACTGAAGCACAGAGGAGTGAAGTGACTTGCCCAAGATCAAACAGCAGACAAGGGGCAGAGCTGGGATTAGAAACCAGGTCCTTCTGATTCCCAGGCCTGTTCTCTATCCACTAGGCCGCGCTGCTTCCCAAGGGTCGAGGCAGGCTGACACCTCAAGCCCTGTCAGGAAGACAGATGCCTCTTCCTCTGCTACAGGAGTTGCCTCAGCCACACTCATAACTGCCTGAGCCCTGGCGGATGAGGGACAAGACCCCTTCATCACCAGTTCAGTATCACCCTGTCTGAGATGTCAGGTCACCCTAGTCTGGTGAAATGAGGTGGGCAGACAGGGATCTGTCCGGGGATTCTATGAGGGACTCATGTTGGAAACTGGAGATTGTGTCTTCCAGAAACTTCTCATCCTCCTGTCCCTGGAAATCACTAGGAAGGGACTGATGACCGAGAAAGTGAAAGACAACACCAGGTGACTATTCACCAGAAAAGTTGACTTTCACATTTATTAAAATGCTCAGCATGATGGACTGTCACCCATAGTGGAGGATGAGGAGGGTGACCAAGGCCATGACCCTTTAGGCCGCCCTGACCTCGGATATCATTCTGGGGGACCGTCCAGATGTGTGGAGGTGTTGGACCTTCCGGTGGTGCCTGTGCAGGACCCAGACCATGTACCCTCTGGCCACACTCATGAGTCCAATGAAGAACAGATCCTGAAGGAGGATCATGGCCGAGATGACCAAGGCAGGTTTGGTGCCACCAATGACCAGTGAGCAATATTTGAGATCCAGTGATATTGAAACTGTGCTGCTGTTCTTGGCTCCTCTCAGTCCTATTGACTCACTGATGTAAATCAGCAGATTGAGGACCCAGGACAGGAGGCAGAAGGGGACGACAGAGTTGGGGAATCTGGCCTTGATCCGGGCCCCTCGTGGGGTTCTGAGGCTGATGGTGACAGCCTGGAAGATGCTCAGGAGGCAGGTGCTGCAGATGGTAAGGCCCCGGGCCACTCGGTACAGGTACAAAAGGGTTTTACACCCCACATCGCCCAGGAAAATTCTCCATTCCCAACCTGAAAGTGTGTCCGGGATGCCCTTGGTGAGAAATATTGTGGTGTTTGCCAATGCCAGGTGGGCAAGAATCAAGTCTGAGGAGTTGAGTAGGGGCTGCTGGAGGCCAGGTGGATACAGAGGAGAAATACATTTCCTGAGATCCCAATGCTCATCGACAGTAGCATCACAATCCCCCCCTCCCCCAATTTCTATGGCATTCATCCTCGTGAATTTCCAGTTAGACCTTGAACAAACCTGCAGAGCAACGTGAGGGGAAGCCAGGGAGAGAGACAGAGAAAGAGAGTGAGAGAGAGAGAGAGAAAGGGTGAGCAAGGGGATAGAGAGAAAGAGGAATAAAGAGTGAAGAAGGGGAGAGAGAGAAAGAGAGCAAAGGTGAGAAAAAGTGAGGAAGGGGACAGAGTGAGCGGGAGAGAGCAAGGGTGAAAGTGAGGAAGGGGTGTGAGAGAATGAGAAGGTGCAAGAAACCATGAGGAAGGAGAGAGAGAGAGAGAGAGAGAGAGAGAGAGAGTGAGTGAGTGAGTGAGAGAGTCCAAGGGCCAGAATGAGGAAGGGAAGAGAGAAAGAGAGCAAGGGTGGTAAAGAATGAGGAAGGGGAGAGAGCAAGGGAAGAAAGGATGAGGAAGGGGAGAGAAAGAGAGAAAGGGCTGTGGTGAGCAAGAGTGACTCCATCTTGTAACGCAAATGCCATTTCCTAGAAGACTATTCTTTGACCCCGGGAGCAATGAGGACAAAGGAGGAATTGGAAGAGAGGCTGAATTATTTTATTGAAAATCTTAAAGATTTGAATTGCTAAGGAGAAACTGAATTACCTTGCTGAGAAATGTGAGGAGGGCATGAATGGCTGAGGAGAAATGGAATTGTTTGCAGAGGGGTTTGAGGAGGAGCTAAATTGCTCTTCTGGGCAGGAGATGATCACCTGATGGGATTAAGCCTGCAGGGGTAAGCACAGGGGATGGGTCGCCATCCCTCTTGATTTACCCGGTAGCAGAAGACAGCAGGTAATCCTGAGTAACCCCCACTGCAACCACCCCGAAACCACTGATTAAAAGGGGAAAAAACTGCTCCCATATAAGGCGGCAAAACCGCCTAAACCAAGACATCTACTGAGTGGCTGAGGCAAGAAATCATCTAAGACATGCACTGAGGCTTTTACTACTGCCATGGCCAAAGTAACTAAGATCTCAATCAGGACGACGAGCTACAGACAGCCTGACTCCTTGATCTTCTCCGACCTAGGACCATATCTGCAAGACTTTGGGGAAAACCAGTTGGATGGGTAACTATTCTGTGTCCGTTTCTGTGTGCATGTTTGCATCTACCCACTGTTTTAAGTAGGTTAAGTATGGAATAAAAAGATTTGCTACACCTAAATATGGTTTGGTTTTCCTAGGAGCTTCTGGTTAATTAGGCCTGCCTGGGTGTGATGGGGAGAGGTAGGGAGGAAGCGAATCTATGGATCTCGCCCCAGGGGATCAGAAATTTGGGTGAGGGGCATCCAAGGACCTCATACCAAGAATCTGGGTGAGGTGCATCCAAGGATCTCATCCAAGAGGAGCAGAAATCTAGTGAAGTTAAGCTTTAGCAACCTAGGGGAGGATAGGCAGGGCAAAGTTCTCAGTCGGGGTTCATTACAAGGGCAAGAAACAGTGAGGAAGGGGAGAAAAAGAAAGAAAAAAGGGTGAGAAAAAGTGAGGAAAGGGACAGAGAGAAAGAGCAAGGGTGAGAAAGAGTGAGAAAATGAAGAGAGAGAAAGAAAGCAAGGATGAGAAAGAATGAGAGAAGAGAGAGAAAGAGAGCAAGGGTGAGAAAGGGTGAAGAAGAGGAAAGAGAGTGTTAATTTGGACATTCTCTCTCTTCAATTTCCTCATATGTAAAGTGGGGATTAAGACTGTCACACCCATGTGGGACAGTGGACTATGGCCAACGTGATTATCTTACATCTACCCCAGCATTTGGTACAGTGTCTGACATTCCAAGTGCTTAGTACAGTGCTCTGCACATAGTAAGTGCTCAATAAATACTATTGAATGAACATAATAGTGCTTAAGAAAAGCTACAAAAAAAATATATGAACAACATTTAGAATGAAGAACAGAACTGACACCATAGCTAAATTTACACCGGGTTTCACTTTGATGGTACATCAGTTTGGATTTTATAGCAATAGCCTCCTTCTGTGCACCAGGCCTGAAGTCACAGCCATAGTGAGGGTGGGGACACAGGGAAGGGAAGGAAATAGAGAAATCATTTTCAGAAGCATAACGGGGTGAGGGAAATGGGGGAGAAAGCTTAAAGAGGGTGGGGTAGTGGAATGGAAGAGGATGGGGGATGGGAGGGGAAGTTACCTGACTGGGGCAAGGGAATGTTATTGTTTATTGCTCTATTGTACTTTCCCAAGGGCCTAGTACAGTGCTCTGCGCACAGTAAGTGCTCAATAAATATGATTGAATGAATGAATGAATGAATGAATTACTGGGGTGGGGTGGGTGGGGGGCGTTACCAGGAAGGGACAAGATCTCTATTTTACTTGCAGTGAAGTTGAAGCCAACATCCTTTTCTCTTTTGTAATGGCATTTGTTAAGCACTTTCAAGGAGCCAGCCACTGTACCAAGCTCTGGGATAGATACAAGATCTCTCCAGCACCTTGACCCCTTCTACCTCACCTCCCTTCTCTCTTTCTACTGCCCACCTCATACACACTGCTCCTCTGCCGCTCACCTCCTCACTGTCCCCCATTCACACCTATCCCGCCGTCGACCCCTGGCCCACGTCCTATCGCTGTCCTAGAATGCCCTCGCTCCTCAAGTCCGCCAAACTAACTCTCTTCCCCTCTTCAAAGCCCTACTGAGAGCTCATCTCCTCCAAGAGGCCTTCCCAGACTGAGCTCTCCTTTCCCTCTGCTCCCCCTCCCCGCCCCTCCCCCGCAACCCTCTGCTCTTCCCCCTTCCCCTCCCCTCAGCAATGTGCTCATTTGTATATATTATTTATTACCCTATTTATTTTGTTAATAAGGTATATATCTCCTTGATTCTATTTATATTGATGATGTTGTCTTGCATCTGTTCTGCTCCGTTTTGCTTTGCTGTCTCCCCCATTTAGACTGTGAGCCTGTCACTGGGCAGGGATTGTCTCTATCTGTTGCTGAATTGTACATTCCAAGTGCTTTGCACATAGTACAAGTACAGTGCTTTGCACATAGTAAGCGTTCAATAAATACTATTGAATGAATACAAGCTAATCAGGTTGGACACAGTCCCTGTCCCACATGGGGCTCAGAGTCTTAATCCCCATTTTACCGATGAGGTAATGGAGGCACAGCGAAATGAAGTGACTTGCCCAAGGTCACACAGCAGATAAGTGGCAGAGCCAGGATTAGAACCCTGGTCCTCTGAACCCCAGGCCTGGGCCTTTTCCACTGGGCCATGCTGCTGTTTCTGACTCAGTATGAAAGCTGAATGTGATGGTGATAATAACTGTGGTGTTTGTTAAGTCCTTACCATGTGCCAAGCACTGTACTAAGCGCAGTGGTAAGTACGAGATGACCAGAGGGGAAAGCGTCCCTGTCCCATGTGGGGATCAGAGTCCAAGTTGGCAAGGAAGGCTCCCTCAAACACGTTTATCTCATTGTCAGCAGCCTCTTCTTTTCCTCATCGTAGGAAAAGTCCAAACCCATACTGACTGAACGTAACCCTTATTCATCGATTGACCCTGCCAGCCTACTATGAATCACTGTAGCATTCGTCTTTCAGCCACCTGTACAAGTTGTGAGAAGCACCATGACCTAGTGGATAAAGCACGGGTCTGGGAATCAGAAGAACCTTGGGTTCTTATCCTGGCTCCTGGTTCCTCTCTGCTGTGTGACTTTGGACAAGTATTTTAATTTCTCTGGGCCTCAGTTATCTCATCTGGAAAATGGGGATTAATAAGCTGTGACATTTGTTAAACACGAAATATGTTGGTATTTGTTAAGCGTTTACTATGTGCTGAGCACTGTTCTAAGTGCTGGGATAGACACAGGGGAATCAGGTTGTCCCACGTGGGGCTCACAGTCTTAATCCCCATTTTACAGATGAGGTAACTGAGGCACCGAGAAGTGAAGTGATTTGCCCACAGTCACTAAGCTGACAAGTGGCCAAGCCAGAATTCGAACCCATGACCTCTGACTCCAAAGCCCGGGCTCTTTCCACTGAGCCACGCTGCTTCTCTATGTGCCAAGCACTGTCCTAAGCACTGGAGTAGATATGAGATAATAAGGTTGGAATGTGAGACTGTGAACCCTGTGTAGGACAGGGACTGTGTCCAATGTGATTAACTTGTATCTATCCCAGAACATGGAACAGTGCTTGACACATAGTTAATGCTTAAGATGTACCATCATTATAGTGGTTATTATTAATATGTGCCAGTCTGTCTCCCACATTATAATGAAAGGTCCCTGATGGTCATGTTTTCTACTCTTATCGCACTCCTCAAGCACTTAGTCTGGTGCTCTGCAAGCAGGGTTTCACCTGTGGATCCTCGCTGATTGATCGATTCAATGGTCCTGTCCTTTTTATTAATAGTAATGATAATAATAATAATAATAACTGTGGTATTTGTTAGGTAAGGGCTTCCTAGGTGTCAGGCACTGTTCTAACTGCTGTGGTGGATCTGAGCAAATCGGGTTGGAAACAGTCCCTGCCCCACTTGGGGATCACCATCTTAATTCCCATTTTACAGATTAGGTAATGGAGGTCTGGAGAAGCCAAGTGACGTGCCCAAGGTCATAGAGCAGACAGGTGGCGGAGCTTGGATTAGGACCCATGTCCTTCTGACTCCCAGGTATTTGATAAGCACTTACTATGTGCCAGGGACTGTTGATGCTCTATCCACTAAGCCACACTGCTTCCTCATCCCCACTCTGCCAATTGATGGCTGGGTGACCTTGGGCCAGTCGCTTAACTTCTTTGTGCCTTAGTTCTCCTGTTCTCCCTCCTACTTAGTCAGTCAATCAAGTTTATCGAGCACTTATCGTGTCCAGAGCATTGTACTAAGCACATAGGAGAGTATAATACCATAACAAACAGACACATTCCTTGCCCAAAATGGTCTTACAGCCTACGGGGCCTCACCTATACAGTGGGACAGGGACCGGGTCCAATTAACACCTACCTATCCCTGCGCTTAAAACAGCATTTGACATAATGTAAGTTTTTAACAAATACCATTAAAAAAAAAGGCCCCACCTCTTTGCACACCCCCTGCCTCCTGGGTCCTCTTCCTTCCAACCAGGTAAGAGGCCACCATGACGATTCTCAGGTCAAATCAGTGCTTTGGGCAGCTGGTTGTGTGTCCCCAGCATCAATGCAGTCCTGTCCCTGGTCAGAGCTGAGTTCTCAGGGAGAATTCCAGCCCACCCAAACATCCTGCCCCCCGACCCAACATGGTGACTCAGGGATCTTATGGGAAGCACCGTGACCTAGTGAAAAGAGCCAGGTCTAGGAGTAAGAGGATCCAGGCTCTCATCTCAGACCTGTCATGTACTTGCAGGTGACCTGCGTGACCTTGGTCAAGTCATTTCACTTTTCTGTGCCTCGATTCCTTCCTGTGCTAAAGGGGGATATAATACCTGTTCCCCATCTTACTTTAGACTGTGAGACCCTCTTGGAGCATGATTGCCTTGTATCTACCCCAGCATTTACTACAGTGCTTGACCTATGCTAAGTGCTTAACAAATGGCAGTTATTAGTAACAGAGCCTTCCAGCATACATATACTTAGCTGGAAGAGGAGTTAATGAGATGGAGGAGGAGAAACGTTGTTTGTTTTATTTTAATGGCATTTGTTAACCACTTACTATGTGCCAGGCACTCTACTAAGAGCTGAGGTAGATAAAAGACAATTGGGTTGGACACAGTCCCTGTCCACATTAGGCTCACAATCTTAATCCCCATTTTACAGATGAGGGAACTGAGGCACAGCAAAATGACTCACCTGAGGTCAGATGACAGAGAAGCAGTGTGGCTCAGTGGAAAGAGCACGGGCTTAGGAATCAGAGGTCATGTGTTCTAATCCTGGCTCTACCACCACCTGTCAGCTGTGTGACTTTGGGCAAGTCATTTGACTTCTCAGTGCCTCCGTTACCTCATCTGTAAAATGGGGATTAAGACTGTGAGCCTTACATGGGACAACCTGAATACCCTGTATCTACCCCAGCGCTTAGAACAGTGCTTGGCACTTGGTAAGCACTTAACAAGTATTTAGAGAAGCAGCATGGCTCAGTGGAAAGAGCCCGGGCTTGGGAGTCCGAGGTCATGGGTTCGAATTCTGGTTCTGCCACTTGTCAGCTGTGTGACTGTGGGCAAGTCACTTCACTTCTCTGTGCCTCAGTTACCTCATCTGTAAAATGGGGATTAACTGTGAGCCTCACGTAGGACTACCTGATTACCGTGTATCTACCCCAGTGCTTAGAACAGTGCTCTGCACATAGTAAGCACTTACCAAATACCAACTCTTGGCTTCACTGACTCCATCCTCTCCTGGTTCTCCTCTTATTCATTCATTCATTCATTCATTCATTCAATAGTATTTATTGAGCGCTTACTATGTGCAGAGCACTGTACTAAGCGTTTGGGATGAACAAGTCGGCAACAGATAGAGACGGTCCCTGCCGTTTGACGGGCTTACAGTCTAATCGGGGGAGACGGGCAGACAAGAACTATGGCAATAAATAGAGTCAAGGGGAAGAACATCTCGTAAAAACAATGGCAACTAAATAGAATCAAGGCGATGTACAATTCATTAACAAAATAAATAGGGTAATGGAAATATATACAGTTGAGCGGACGAGTACAGTGCTGTGGGGATGGGAAGGGAGAGGTGGAGGAGCAGAGGGAAAAGGGGAAAAAGAGGGTTTAGCTGCGGAGAGGTAAAGGGGGGGTGGCAGAGGGAGTAGAGGGAGAAGAGGAGCTCTGTCTGGGAAGGCCTCTTGGAGGAGGTGAGTTTTAAGTAGGGTTTTGAAGAGGGGAAGAGAATCAGTTTGGTGGAGGTGAGGAGGGAGGGCGTTCCAGGACCGCGGGAGGATCTGTCTGGCCGTTCATTCTCAGTCTCCTTAGTGGGCTCCTCCTCCCTCTCCCATCCTCTAACTGTAGGGGTTCCTCATGGGTCATTTCTTGTCCCTCTTCTGTTCTCCATCTACACTCACTCCCTTGGTGAACTCATTCGCTCCCACAGCTTCAACTATCATCTCTATGCAGAGGACACACAAATCTACATCTCCGCCCCATCTCCTCCTCCCTTCACGCTCGTATCTCCTCCTGCCTCCAGAACGTCTCCACCTGGATGTCTGCCCGCCACCGAAAACTCAACATGTCCAAAACTGATCTCCTTATCTTCCCTCCCAAACCCTGTGCCCTCCCTGACTTGCCTGGCACTGTGGATGGCACTACTATCTTTCCCATCTCACAGGCCCACAACCTTGGTGTCATCCTTAACTCTACTCTCTCATTCACCCCACACATCCAAACCGTCACCAACACCTGCCGGTCTCAACTTCACAATATCTCCAAGATCTGCCCTGCCCTCTCCATCCAAACTGCTGCCTTGCTGGAACAAGCTCTGATACTATCCCGACTGGATTATTGTGTCAGCCTGCTCTCTGATCTCCCTTCCTCCTGTCTCTCCCCACTCCAGTCTATTCTTCATTCCACTGCCCAGATCATCTTCCTACAGAAACGCTCTGGGCATGCAACTCCCCTCCTTAAAAACCTCCAATGGTTGCCTATCGACCTCCACACGAAACAAAAACTTCTCACTCTAGGCTTCAAGGCTCTCCATCACCTTGCCCCCTCCTACCTCTCCTCCCTTCTCTCTTTCTACTGTCCACTCTGTGCACTCCGCTTCTCTGTCGCTTACCTCCTCACTGTCCCCCATTCTTGCCTATCCTGGCGTCGACCCCGGCCCATGTCCTCCTGCTGTCCTGGAATGCCCTCCCTCCTCACTTCCACCAAACTAATGCTCTTCCCCTCTTCAAAGCCCTACTGAGAGCTCACCTCCTCCAAGAGGCCTTCCCAGACAGAGCTTCCCCTTTTCCCTCTGCTCCCTCTGCTGGGTTTCTGCCCCTCCTTCACCTCCCCTCAGCTAAGCTCCCTTTCCCCCCTTTCCCTCTGCTCCTTCCCCTCTCCCTTCCCCTCCCCTCAGCACTGTGCTCATTTGCTCATTTGTATATATTTTTATTACCCTATTTATTTTGTTAATGAGATGTACATCCCCTTGATTCTATTTATTGCTATTGTTTTTGTCTGCCTGTCTCCCCCAGTTAGACTGTAAGCCCTACAATGGGCAGGGATTGTCTCTATCTGTTGCCGAATTGTATATTCCAAGCGCTTAGTACAGTGCTCTGCACAAAGTAAGCGCTCAATAAATACTACTGAATGAATGGCAGACGAGTGGCAGAGCCTGGATTAGATGAGGAAGGATGTTGACCTCAACTTCTCATGTGTAAAATGGGGATTAAGACTGTGAGCCCCATGTGGGACATGGACTGTATCCAACCTGACTATCTTGCATCTTCCCCAGAGTTTAGGACAGTGCCTGCCACATAGTAAGTGTTTAACAAATACTATTTAAAAAACAATTACATCAAGTGGCCTCTAAAATACTCAGTCTTGGGAAATGGATCTCTGTCCATAAAGTTGATTTGCTTCATGGTTCCCTTTCCCTCCTCATAGGAATCATGTCTTCCACCTCTATCAAACTCTCCCAAGAGCTCAATATAGAACTCTGCAAATAATAAGGGCTCCATCAGTGCCACTGACTGACTGAATGATTGATGAATGGGGAAGGGAGAAGGAAAAGGGGCTTCTTTTAAACTTTCTTAGAGCTGGGGAGGATCGCTCGGACTTATAGTTTGCAGGAAATGTGTCCGTTTACTGTTGCAGCTTACTCTTCCAAGTGCGTGGTACAGTGCTAGGCAGCCAATAAGAGCTCATTAAATGCGACTGAATGAATGGATGAATGGATGGATGAATGAATGAATGAATGAATGAATGAATGAATGAATGAAAATTCCACCAAAGCAATATCTGAGGAGAGTAAGAGTGGGTTGGTGGTGGGCAAGGCTGGGAATTCTGGGTGGGAATATTGTTTCTAAAATCCACAGATTTCACCCTCCCCCACCAAGCACACCATCCATCTGCAAACCAAAGAGTAATCAATCAGTGGTATTTATTTATTACTTACTGAGCGCAGAGCACTGTATCAAGCGTTTTGGAGGGTACAGTGCAATAGAGTAGGTAGGCATGATCCCTGCCTAGAAGGAGCTTACAGTCTACAGAAGGAGCTTCCAGTTCATAGGGTAGTGGTAGTCATTCTTGACCATCAAGTTTAAGCCAATCAATCCACTAATCAATAGATGGAATTTACTGAGCACTTCCTGAGTGCAGAACACTGAACTAAGTGCTTGGAAGAGCACAATATGAGAGAGGTGGTGGACACGTTTCCTTCCCACTACAAGCTGGCAGTCTAAAGGGAGAAGAAGAATACAGAGAAGCAGTCTGGCCTAATGGAAAGAGCCCAGGCCTGGGAGTCAGAGGACCTGCTTTCTAAGCCCTGCTCTGCCACGTGCCTGCTGTGTGTGCTTGGGCAAGTCATCTCACTTGTCTGTGTCTCAGTTCCCTCAGCTGCAAAATGGGTAATTAATACCTGTTCTCTCTCCTACTTAGACTGTGAGCCCCATGTGGCACCTGATTGTCTTGTACCTATACCATTGTTTAGTACAGTGCTTTTTTGGGTACTTGTCAAGTTCTGACTATGTGACAGGCACTGTACTAAACCCTGGGTACTAAGCCCCCTTTTCCCTCAGCTCGCCCCCCCTCTCTGCCACCCTCACCCAGCCTCGCTCCCTTTGCTCGACCCCTCTGCCCCACACTACCTGTGAATATACGTACATACCTATAATTCTATTTATTTTAATGCCTGTCTTACTTGTCCTGATGTATGTATATATATATATTTATATATATCTAATTATATTTATTTATACTGATGTTATTGATGCCTGTTCATTTGCTTTGATGTCTGTCTCCCCTCTTCTAGACTGTGAGCTTTTTGTGGGCAGGGATTGTCTCTCTTTGTTGCTGAATTGTACTTTCCAAGAGCTTAGTATAGTGCTCTGCACACATTAAGCATTCAATAAATATGATTGATTGAATGAATAGAAGATAATCAGGTTGGACACAGTCCCTATTTCAAATGGAGCTCACAGTCTTAATCCCTATTTTACAGATGAGGCAACTGAGCCACAGAGAAGTGAAGTGACTTGCCCAAGGTCACCCAGCAGACAACTAGCTGTACTTCTGACTCCTAAGGCACTGCTCTATCCACTGCATGTTTGACATGCAGTAAGCATTTAGCAAATACTATGAGCATTGGCTTCTGAAGAGAAGATTACGAGACAAATACAGACAGACTGGGCTGATAGAGACTTTGTTATTGGAGCAACTGTGACCATGCGTAGCGCTTGCAATGGGAGTATCACACACACACATACACACACACACACGCACACACACAAACACACACATCGTACAGGCTAGGCTCACAGCTGAGCCGGTGGGAGTGGGAGCCGGGAGATATCTTGGAGCAGCCGGACATAGCACTGAGGCTGACATTGCCTCGGAAGGTGAATTATCAGCGGACCATCCCCGGGAAAACCCGAGGCGCGACTTGTCAAATTGTCGGGACAACAGAGAGGGGGAATTGGGCCTTTCCGGGGATGTCCCAGTTGGTAGGTCAGAACAAATTGAAGCTCAGTCCTTCCCTCACACACAGACACACAAACCCACACACGTACATTAATGACTCTCTGGGGGAGGGGAAGAGATGAGAAAAGGGGCCAATAAGGAGTTGTCTCAGCCTTAGAATCGATCCGCAGTGAGAGCGAAGGAGATGGGTGAGTAAGGACAGAGCCCGAACTTGGAAAGTGGGGATTCAGGGCGGCAATGTTTCTTCTGTGGTCTTAAGTGGGACTGTGGGATGTGGGCAGTGTCTGGTTAGCCCTGGGAATGTGCTTCGTGGAAAGAGCATGGAGCTGGGAGTCAGGGGACTAGGGTTCTAATCCTGACAATGCCCCTTGCCTGCTGCACAATCCTGGGTCACATTATGTTTCTGAGGCACACAGTGACGGAGGTAAATGTGTCCTGTCCAACCCGACTGAAGTCAGATCTCCAGCCTCTCACTCTTCTTCTTCCTCCTCGTCCTCCTTCTTCTCAGTCAACCCCTCTATCAACCTCACCATCCTCAGGACCTGCTCTTATCCCTCCCCTCCTGGCTAATTGTACATGATGGAACCAGCTCTCCCTGTCAACCTCCCTTCACTTCCCAGTTCGGGTGACCCACTCATCCTTCAGATCTGGGCTCTTCTCTCAGAGTAGTGAAGAGTGGGGTGGGCACGTCAGGGGTCCTCACTTTTGGGGGGTTGAGAGGGATGAATTATCAACAGACCATCAGGGGGAAAACTCGAAGCTCAACTTGTCAAATAGTCGGGACAACAGGGAGGGGGAAATGGGCCTTTCCAGAGATGTCCCAAATGTGTGTCTACCAACTCCATTCCATTTTCTCTCCTAAGTACTTAGTACAGTGCTCTGCACACAGTAAGTGCTCAATAAATACCACTGATTGATTGATGGAGGTAAAGCCCCAATCTGGGGCAGGGGCTGGCCAGGGAGGACTGAGCATGCTCAGTGGGCTCCTTCCACTGTGATGTCACTGTCCAGTGACTGGTGGTCTCTGTTTGATCTTCCACGTGGACCAAGATGCAGCCCCTCAGAGAAGCAGTTGGGCTAATGAAAACAGCACGCGTCCGGGAGATAGAGGACCTGGGTTCTAACTCCGGCTCTGCCAGTTAACCTGTGTGTGACCTTGGGCAAGTCGTTTCACTTCTCACATCCCTCATCTGTAAAATGGGATTCAATACTTTTTTTATTTGTTTGTTTGTTTTAATATAAGTGTTTACTATGTGTCAAGCACTGTTCTAAGTGTTGTGGTAGATACAACGTAATCAGGTTGGGCACAGTCCCTTTCCCAGTGAGTGCTCACAGGCTAGATTGGAGGGAGGAAGATTTTTCTCCATTTCACAGATGAGGTATCTGAGGCCCAGAGAAGTTCAGAAACTTGCCCAAGGTCAAATGGCAGACAAATGGCAGAGCTGGAATTGGAACCCAGGTTCTCTGACTTCCAGGCCTGGGCTCTTTCCACTAGGCCATGCTGGTTCCCTTTTCTTCCTCCTACTTGCACTGTGATCTCCATTTGGGACCTGATGAACTTGTATCTACCCCAGCACTTAGTAGAGTGCTTGATACATAGCAAGCACTCAATGAGGAAGTGCTCAATAAATACGATTTAATGAAGGAATGAATGAAAGTACCATAATAATGATGATGCTGATAATAAAATTAGTATTACACCACAAGCATGGGCAGCAGCGCCCTTAAAATAAGTATCAGATAATAATAATGATGGTATTTGTTAAGCGCTTACAATGTGTCAAGCAGTATTCTAAGCCCTGGGGTAAATACAAGCTCATCAGAGCAGACACAGACCCTGTCCCACATTGGGCTCACCATCTAAATCTCTTTTTTACAGATGAGATAACAGAGGGCCGGAGAAGTTGCCCAAGGTGACACAGTGGACAAGAACTGGATCTGGGATTAGAACCCAGGTCCTTCTGACTCCCAGCCCCATGCTCTTTCCATTAGACCATGCTGCTTCCCCTTGGTCCATAATGAGGAGATAAAGCCAAAGTTTTTGGTCACTGGAGTTGGAGATGGGTGTAATGGGACAAATCATACCTCCATCTCTGTTCTTCCAAATGTCCAGAAAGATTATCATGGGTAGACTATGTGGTAGAAAAACTTCATGGACTCTGCATTTTATTTGAGCAGATTATGTCAGAGACACGTTTATTATTACAAGCGCTCCTTCTAGCACTAGTAGGGAGTGGTGGTTGACGGGCAGAGTTTCCTCTGCTGGTAAAGGCCAGCTCAACTCTGAGTAATCCAGAGCTTCTAATTTAATCGTAGAGTACAATGAAGGATAAATACATAAGGATAGGTAGCAATAACTCCTTGGAAACGGGTTTTCCATCCAGCCCCTCACCTCCTCCTTAAGGTGAATAAACCCCACCCAGCCCAACTAAGGGAGTAGTTTCATCTTGTTTTTGGCTACTTCTTTCAGCAGACCTAAAGAACAAAGGGAAGATGGGTTGTGAAGTTGATTGCCTTGGCAATCACACCAAGAGGTGATCAAGCAGGCTTAGAGCTGAGAGGGCTCAGAGAGAAGGAGGGCAAATGCAGGACCATGACCCTTGTGCTTCCACAACTATTGGGCTGGATTGACCACTGGTCTGAGCTAGAGTGGAATTTCTGATGTCCTCTTGTACCTTGGTCTCAGATAGCCGAGAGAGCACAGGCGAGGGGGTCAGAGGATCCAGGTTTTAATCCTGACTCTGTCAATCACCTGCTCTATATGGGTCCTTTGGCAAGGCACTTCTCTGTGCTTCAATTTCCTCATCTGTAAAATAGGGATTCAATATCTGTCCTCCCTTGTATTTAGACTGTGAGCTCCATGTGGGACAGGGACTCTGTCTGAGCTCATTATTTTGTATCTGCCCCAGCACTTAATAAAGTGCTTTGCACATAGTAAACACTCAACAAGTATCACAATTTATCACAAAGTATTTTGTTCTATAGATTCTCTCATTAACCCAGCGAAGCAGGGGATTAAAAACCAAGTCACTTCCTCATTCAGTCCTACACTTCAACCTTCATTTTACTCTAGCTCAATCCCAGGTAGACGCATCTCTCCCTGCTGAGTCCTTCCAAGAACGATGAACATTCATGACAAACTTCCCCAAAATTCTGAGAGCCTTTTGTATCCTGGAGTATTCTCTTTTTTATGGTACTTGTTAAGCAATTACTATGTGCCAGGCACTGTACTAAGTGCCGGGGTAGATATAAACTCATCAGCTTGGATCCAGTCTGTTTGACATCGGGCTCTAAGTCTTAATCTCCATTTTATAGGTGAAGTAACTGAGGTACCGAGAAGGGAAGTGACTTTCCCAAGGTCACATAACAGACAAGTGGTAGATCCAGGATGAGAACCCAGGTTCTTCCGTCTCCTGAGCCCTTGTGCTCTCCATTAGAACATGCTATTCTTCTTCCTCAGAGCACTTATCAGGGCACTGTGGTTGGCTTGGACTGAAGAAAAGAACTGAACAGAAATTTGGGGCTGATTTGGTTTTGTAAGTAGCTTGGATTAATGGAGAGAGTATGGGCCTGGGATTCAGCAGTCCTGGGTTCTAATCCTGAATCCACCACTTGTTTGCTGGGTGAGCTTGGGGGAGTCTCTTCACTTCTCTCTGTCTCAGTTACCTTGTCTGTAAAATAGGGATTCAGACTGTGACCCCTATGTGGGACAGGAACTGTGACCAACCTGATTATCTTGTATGTACCCCTGTGCTTAGTAAAATATCTGGAACAGCGTAAGCACTTGATAAGTACAACAACTACAATAATAATTATTATCATAGTAAGCACATAACAAATACTATAAAAAAGTGACTTAGAGATTTGTTATTGAAAAGTAAAAAATGATCTCCCTCTCTCTCTCCCTCAATATCCTTTATCACTCACTTTCTCTCTCTCTCTCTCTCTCTCTCTCTCTCACTTCTCCCCTCCCAGGTAGTTTTGTGGGCGCCCTTCTATTCTTCCAATTGGAAATGACCGAAAATGGATGCCCCTGACCTGGCTGTTGGTTTTGTGCTGATCTTACAGATGGGTGTTGGGGTCTCAGGAAATATTTTCCTCCTCCTGTTCTATACCCACAGGGTCTCTGCCATCCTGAAGCTCGGCTCCTCCGACTTGATCCTCTTCCACTTGGCCCTGTCCAATGCCATAGTACTTCTTACCAGGGGATTGCCCGAGATATTGTCAGCTTGGGGACTGAGGAATTTCCTGAGCAATGCTGGCTGTAAAATCCTCATGTATCCTTACCGAGTGGGCCGGGGTCTGGCTATCTGCAGCACCTGCCTCTTGAGCGTGGTCCAGGCCATTACCATCAGTCCCGGTACTCCCTGGTGGGCCACGCTTAAAGCCAGGTTGCCCCAGTGCATCATCCCTTCCTGCCTCCTGTCCTGGGGCCTCAGCCTGCTCATTGATTTCGATGCGATCATGAATGTTACAGGGCCCCGGAACAGCAGCAATGTTCAACTCATGCTGGACCACAAATTTTGCTCCAAAGTCAGCATCAGTGCAGAAACCACCCTGCTCATAGCCATCGTGCTCTTCCTCCGTGACGGGTTCTTCGTGGGGCTCATGAGTGTGGCCAGCAGCTACATGGTGTTTATCCTGCACAGGCACCACCGGCAGGTCCGACATCTCCATGCGCCCGGACGGTCCCCTGGGGCTATGCCCGAGGTCAGGGCGGCCAAGAGGGTCGTAGCCCTGGTCACCCTATATGTCCTCCTCTATGGGAGGCAGACCATCATGCTCAGCATCTTACTAAACATGAAAGAGAAGTCCTCTCTGCTGATGAACAGCCACATGGTGTTGGGTTTCACTTTCTCAGCCGTGAGTCCGTTCCTGATCATTCAGGGTGACAGAAGAATGAGGACATTTTGGAAACGGGACTCTCCTGTTTCCAACCGGAATCCCTCTTAGGGTACGTACCAGGAAAGCCGCCTCCCTTCGCTAATATTGGTAATAATAATTGTCGTATTTGTGAAGCACTTTTCTCTGTGTCAAACACTGTCCTGAGCACTAGGATAATAATAATACTGATGAAATTTGTTACAAGCTTACTAGGTGTCAAACACAGCTCAAAGCTCTGGGGTGGATACAAGACCATCAGGTTGGACACAGTCCCCGTCCCACATGGAGCTCACAGTCTTAATCCCCATTTTACTTTATGAGGTAAGTGAGGCCCAGGGACGTGAAGTCATTTGCTCAAGGTCACACAGCAGACAAGTGGCAGAGCTGGGATTAGAACACAGGTCATGCCGATTCCAAGACCTGTGCTGTATCCCCTAGACCACGCTGCTTCCCAGGGTAGGTGCATGTCTATTAGGTCTGACACAGCCTGTGAACTCCATGTGGGACAAGAACTAAGGAGGAAGGAGGACAAGTATTGAATCCCCATTTTACAGCTGAGGAAAGTGTGGCACAGAGAAATGAAGTGACTTGCCCAAGATCACGCAGCAAGGAATTGGCAGAGCTGCAATTGGAACACAGATCCTCTTTGTGCTAGGCCACAATATTTCCCACTCAGAGAAGATGACCAGGTGTCCCAATTTGGACAGCACCATATCAGTGTTGCCCTGTGTCCCCAAATGCCTAAAGCAGGGCTGAGTAAGGGTAATGGTGGCAGCTGAGATCAATCAGTCAATTGATTGTATATATGGAATGTTCACCATGTGTGCTTGGGAGAATACAATATAACAAACATAGTTGGTAGACATGCCTCTGCTCACAAGGAGCTTACAGTCTAGAGAGAGAATTCAGTAGATCAACGGTATTTATTGGGCTCTTGTTGTGTGCCGAGCACTGTACTACGCACAGGGGAGACTACAATATAACGAAGCTGATAGCTAAGGCTTATTTGAAAGTGCCTGGGCTTGGGAGTCAGAGAATCCTGGCTCTGCCTCTTGGCAGCTGTGTGACTTTGGGCAAGTCACTTAACTTCTCTGGGCCTCGGTCACCTCATCTGTAAAATGGGGACTAAAACTGTGAGCCCCACGTGGGACAACCTGATTCCCTTGTATCTACCCCAGTGCTTAGAACAGTGCTTGGCACATAGTAAATCCTTAACACATACCATCATTATTTTTATTATTATCATTATATGTTCCCAGACCACAGGGGGCTTACAGTCTAAAAGGCAAATTGATTGAGCAATTAGTCAAGGGTTATTATTAAGTGCTCGCTGTGTGCAGAGCACTGGACTAAGTGCTTGGGGGAGTACAAAGAGTGTTGGTAGACCTGTTCCCTACCCACCCTGAGTTTATCGTCTAGAGGACTGAGATGGTAGTTGCGGCTTCCACAAGAAGGAATCAAACCTCCCCTATGATGTTTTGGTACAATTGAGCCTGCTCTCCCTCAGTTATGTCGATGGGAATTCTCCCTGTTGGTTAGAAAAATTTCATCCAGCTGTTCTGGAAATGCCCATGTTTCCAGACAACCTGGAAAGGCCAGTCTGGGACAAAGGGAGCACTGCAGGCAATTCCTGCCAACCTCTGCATGGACTCTGATGGAGGGACTCATCAAGGCAGTATGGTCTAATGGAAATGCCTGGGAGCCCGAGGACCTGGGTTCTTATCCCAGCTCCTCCACTTGTCTGCTGGGTGACCTTGGGGAAGTCACTTCCCTTCCTCTGTGCCTCAGTTTCCTCATCTGTAAAATGGGAATTCAATGCCCATTCACCTATCCTTTTAGATTCTGAGCTCCAAATGGACCCGGGACCGAATTCCAGCCTATTTATCTTATATCTTGAGAAGCAGCATAACCTAGTGGAAGGAGCACGGGCCTGGGAATCAGAGGACACTGGTTCTATGCTGGCTTCACCACTTGTCAGATGTGCGACCTTGGACAAATCACTTTGCTTTGCCGTATCTCACTTTCCTCATCTATAAAATGGAAATTCAATTCCCCATTCTCCTTCCCCTTTAGATTGTGAGCTCCATGTGGAAGAGGGACTGAATCCAGCCTGTTTATCTTATATCTTGAGAACCAGAGTGACCTAGGGAAAAGAGTCAGAGGACCTGGGTTCTAATCCTGGCTCTGCCAGGGCTCTGCAATATGTAGGACTCAAACATCCATGTGAGTGTTCCTGACAACCTTCCCACTGCCCGCTTCTTCACACTCTCAATTCCACCGACCTCCTGCTCCAGCCCATATCGCTCACTCCCCTACTTTGGCACACATTCGATCTCCCTATCCCTCAACACAATACAGTCTCTGCCCTCACCAATTCTGAGTTGGAGTACAGTGGAGTGGGTTGAGGATCCACACTGATCCCATATGGGAAGGGAGGCAGGTAGCTTTTGTGCTAGATCACTGTACTAAGCACCTGGGAGAGTACAATAAAAGAGTGTCTGTAGATACGGAATTTATCCACAAGGAGCTTAGGTTTTGAGAGAATGAATGGGTGAAAGTCATCACTAACCATTCATCCTTTTATCAACAGTAGAAAATTCATCCTATATCAAACAGAAACTCCTTACTGTTGGCTTTAAAGCACTCACCTGGCTCGCCCCCTCCTACTTTCCCTCGCTGATCTCCTAGAACAACCCAGCCCTCACACTTTACTCCTCTAGCACCAGCTTGCTCTCTGTGCCATGATCTCATCTATCTCACAGCCGACCCCTTTCCCACCTCCTCCTCCTGGCCTGGAACTGTTGTATTGCACTTTCCCTAGGGAACTTATTGTTGTATTGCACTTTCCCTAGGGCTTAGTACAGTGCTCTGAGCACAGTAGGTAGTCAATAAATCTGATCTAATGAATGAATGACTCGGGGGGGGGGTGGGAGGGGCGGGGGGGGTTACCAGGAAGGGACAAGATCTCTATTTTACTTGCACTGAAGTTGAAGTCAACACCCTTTTCTCTTTTGTAATGGTATTAGTTAAGCAGTTTCGAAGTGCCAGGTACTGTACCAAGCTCTGGGATAGATACAAGCTAATCAGGTTGGACACAGTCCCTGTCCCACATGGGACTCACAGTCTTAATCCCCATTTTATTGATGAGGCAATGGAGGCACAGTGAAATGAAGTGACTTGCCCAAGGTCACACAGCAGATAAGTGGCAGAGCCTGGATTGGAACTCTGGTCCTCTGAACCTCGCACCTGGCCTTTTCCACTAGGACACACTGCTGTCTCTGACTCAGTATGAAAGCTGAATGTGATAGTGGTGTTTGTTAAGTCCTCACCATGTGCCAAGCACTGTACTAAGAGCAGTGGTAAGTACGAGATGACCAGAGGGGAAAGCGTCCCTGTCCCATGTGGGGATCAGAGTCCACGTTGGCAAAGAAGGCTCCCTCAAACATGTTTATTTCATTGTCAGCAGCCTCATCTTTTCCTCATCTTAGGAAACGTTCAAACCCATACTGACTGAACGTACCCCTTATTCATCGTTTGACCCTGCCAGCCTCCTATGAATCACTGTAGCATTCGTCTTTCAGCCACCTGCACAAGTTGTGAGAAGCAGTGTAACCTGGTGGATAGAGCACGGGCCTGGGAATCAGAAAAACCTTGGGTTCTAATCCTGGCTCCTGGCTCCTCTCATGTGAGTTTGGACAATTATTTTAATTTCTCTGAGCCTCGGTTACCTCATCTGGATTAATAATAGATGACATTTTTCAAGCACCTACTAGGTGCCAAGCACTGTTCTAAGCACTGAGGTAGATATGAGATAATCAGGTTGGACTGTGAGACCATGAGCTCTATGTGGGTCAGGGACTGTGTCCACCGTGATTAGTTTGTATCTAACTCAGCACTTAGAACAGGGTTTGGCACATAGTAAATGCTTAACAAGTACCATTATTATTGTTATTATTAATGTGCACCTATCTCCCACATAATATTGTAAGCTCCCTGAGGGTCATGTTTTCTACTTTTATAGCATTTTCCCAAGTGCTTAGTCCAGTGCTCTGCAGGCAGAGATTCACTCTATAATCCTCATTGATTGATCAATTCAACTGTCCCTGTCCTTTTTACTACTAATAATGATAATAATAATAGTAATAATTGTGGTATTTGTTAAGTGTTGCTTTACGTGCCGGCACTGTTTTAAACCACTGAGGTGGATCCAAGCAAATCTGGGTTGGAAAATCCCTGTCCCACATGGGGCTTACAATCTTAATCCTCATTTTACAGATAGGTAACTGAGGTACAGAGAAGTGAAGTGCCTTGCTCAAGGTCATCCAGCAGAGCACATGGCAGAGCCAGGATTAGAACCCAGGTCTTTCTGACTACTAGGCCTGTGCTCTATTCTAGGACACACTGCTTTTTATGCTACCAGTAGGGCTCGTCTGAGTTGCAATTCTCCTTTCCTAGGAAGCTGCTGCAGGTGTCAGCTTATTTGTTTATGGCATTGTAATGCACTTACTATTGCAAAGGACTGTTCTATGCACTCTGGTAGATAAAGTTAATCAAATTTGGCACGATCCCTGTCCCACAAGGGTCAACCATTCAAGAGGGAGGAAGAACAGGTTTTGACTCTCCATTTTTCAGATGAAGA